>NC_091129.1:103468911-103688911 GCF_040183065.1 Periplaneta americana
GAAATATATGGATCTCAAAACATGTGGAAAGTACAGTCTATAATCAACAACAATTAGGGGAGAGTCGGTTAGTATCGGACATCGGGTAATATCGGACAGTGCGTTTCTTTCATCTACTACCATATGGTAGTATCTGAATGACAAGGTTACGTTTCTCTATGCGACATCACAGAAACGTAACCATGTCAATCAGGTACTATCATCGTGTGGTAGATGAAAGAAACTCACTGTCCGATATTACCCGACGTCCGATACTACCCGACTCTCCCCTATCTGTAAGAAATGCCACAAAAAGTCCTATTGAATATAATTTATTTTGACATGAAATGTTTCACGATAGATTACAAAAGAGAAAAATTGTAATGTTTTGATATAAAATGTTTACTCTAACGTCGATCGTATTACCATGAAAATAGAAGTGTAAGTGGTTTTCCATGTGACCCGTGTCGTTCCATTCCCTATTTATTATGCCTCGAGCTCTAAAAGAAATGGGCCACGGATTTACACTTCCCTTCCCCACTCACATTTCGGCATTTTTCCAAATTAAATCCTTCTGAAATCCGTGTTTTGGTTTTCGAATGTCGCTTTCGGTACCTGCTCACGCTTTTGTCCTCGGCTGTTCTGTCGTATTTCGTTATCCTCTCTCATGTGGTAGGTCTACTTATTAGATTACGTCCATTTTCGTCTTTCCCTTCGAAATTCTCTAAATTCTCTAAACTGTTCTTTCATGGTGCAACGACGAATATCGGAGTGAGACAAGTGGTCAACAGGCTTGGAGCTCACACAGACACTTCTTGCTCGGCTGCAGTTTTCCTTGGAAGAACGTATCTTCGTGTACCTTTTAAATATTCATTCATTCATTCATTCATTCATTCATTCATTCATTCATTCATTCATTCATTCATTCATTCATTCATTCATTCATTCATCCATCCATCCATCCATCCATATCCATTCATTCTTTTTCTTTCTTTCTTTCTTTCTTTCTTTCTTTCTTTCTTTCTTTCTTTCTTTCTTCTCTCACTCTTTCATTAATTTATTTCTTAATTATTTATTTAAATATATATTTATTTATCTATTTATTTTATTTAATTATGTATTTATTCATTTAATTATTTATTTAGTTATTTATCTATTTATATTTATTTACTTATTTATATATTTGTTCCGTTTGTTTATTTCGTTTGTTTGTTTGTTCAAGCGCAAGAAACCTGAAAACTGATGTACTGATTACGAACGTGCATTCGAATAATGGTCTACATAGTGCAGTAGGGCCAAACGACTGATATTTTCGTGTCCTGGTTTCAAAATCAATTATCTTGGAAACACTGTAACGTAACATAGATCTTTGCTCGACCGCATGCTTCAATTTTTGGCACCATTCACATCATTAATAATAATAATAATAATAATAATGATAATAAAGTCTGGAAGCTTATATTGTAGACCTACTTATCGTTGACGAATTTGCAATGTTCAAGAGTAACAAAATGTCATTAGAACTCCTTCAGCAGGGCGATAGTGTTGGCGCATGTTCACTCCCCTGCGTGGTCCCGTCTATTACCAGTACATAGACTTGTCAAGTCTATTAAGTCTGGGCGTTCCTTGTGTAGACCCGATGCACTGCATGTTATGTATTTCAGCTGGCATGCGATAGCTAAGGTGTGGATGTCATTTCTGCCTTTCGCTTGGTCGTAACGGCACCCTACACGCAATCCGCCCGTACTTTTGATCTAGTAATAGCTGTAGGCCTATGTCTGTTTTTAATTAATCGCTGTATCCGTATGACTTTTTCGTTTGAGTTTAAGTGACGTCACATTATATTCCAATGAGCTAACTTGTTTGGATAACTACAGAGCGTTTTCTCATAAACCACTAGTAGGATTTTGTTCGTATTCAGTATCTACGAGTCCATTTATCCGGAATGATATACGTATACAGCGTTGTTTGGATTTGTGTCCTGCAATGTTCGAACATGAGAGAGACAACCAAGACATTACCAATTTCGTCTTATTTCATATGAAAAACTAATCGCAAGATCTGTGCTAAAATCCTAAAGCGGTTAAAACATAGGGGATGGGAGTGGAGGACAGCGAATATTTTTATAAGAAGGTGGAACAAAAATGACAGGTCCCTTCCTACAGAGCGAACATCGGCGAATATCGAACTTCGCCATACTCGACAAACTTGAACCGAACAAGCGCCTGTAATCCACGACGCTAGTTTGGATTGTAGGAAACTTACTGTGTTGTAAACAGTTCATATTAAAATATATCTTCTTCTCCTCCTTTTTCTTCTTCTTCTCCTTCTTCTTCTTCTTCTTCTTCTTCTTCTTCTTCTTCTTCTTCGGACAATGCACATCAGTCCTTTGCGGCTCCAAATTGATCTCGTCATATTTTGTTAGCTTGACCTATGTTTTTGGTTTGTAATGTATTTATTTATTTATTTATTCTCGCAGAGTTAAAGTCATGACTGTCATGAGGCCTTTTTTCCCACACTACCAGAAGTGACAATAATAATAATAATAATAATAATAATAATAATAATAACAATAATAATAATAATAGTATATTCATAGTGATACTTCAATATAAAACAGTTATCTAGAAGTGACATATGCATACAAAAATACAACTAATAAATAATAGTAATAATAGTAGTAGTAATAGATTTATTTCTACTGGCAGAGTTAAGGCCATAAAGCCTTCTCTTCCACTCAACCAGTATTAGATCAATAGCAATACAGTGGCAGAATACAGGAATAATAATAATAATAATAATAATAATAATAATAATAATAATAATAATAATAATAATAAAACGGAAACAAGTATAGTTACATGAAATTCTAGAAATCAAACAGATTATAGTAATGTCAATCGAATGGTTAAAATAATAAAGAAACTGTATATGTTAAAAATAAAAATCATATATTAGAAAAAATATATATTTTAGGAAAGCTTACAGTCTAAGCAGTGTAGCGGACAACCGGGTTTTGAAATTAGTAAATGTCTGACAGCCCTTTAAGTTATGAGATAGGGAGTTCCAATGACCAGAAATTGAAACGGTCAATGATGAAGAGATCGGGAAGTGTTATGATGAGGTATACTCAATGTACCGGTGATCTGAAAATAATACTAATACTTAAAAATATTGTATAATTTTAAGGAAAAAGTTGACTAAACATGAGAGTGTCCTTACACATAATTAAGTAGGCTAATTTACAGAAGGAGAAAGTTACAATAATTTAAAAGTATGACCATGAAGATTCAACCTCACTTTATACACTGATTAAATTCACAGTTTCTTTACCGTGTTAACTTTCAGGAAATTACCTGGCTGACTAGTTTCGAAGTGTCATTTTTTATTGTCCAAAGCTTAGTGAAGATCCCGAGCTATCTTCTGGTTTCCTGGTGGGATGTGTTCATGGTTGTGTCGAAAAGGGTGTGTGTTTTGAAATTGAGTTGAGTGTTCAGGCTATGCCGGGGTTGTTTTTGTATGTAAATTTCATATTGTTCTGATTTTTTGGTTGGATGTGTAGTATTTTCATGTCGGTGTCTATGTTGCTGTAGCTGTGATTGGAGTTTGTGATGCATTCTGCTTAGGTTGAATTGTTGTGTAGTTTGATATGGCTGTGATATGTTCCTTGTAACGAGTTTGAAATGATCTTCCAGTCCAAATTATACTCTAATTATAGTTTATGCTAGGCCTTAAATGACGTTCAGTAGACTATAAACACAGAATATTCTATAAAAACCGGCCAACAGTCACAAATCAATTCCATGTAGAAGTATGTGATTTTTATTTCTTAATTTAAACTGGTTAACAGTTCAGAAATTCCTGACTTGATGAGGTAAGGAGTTCCCTAGGTGAGAAATTAACACGGTAAAAGAGGATGAATAGAAAGACGTATGATGGCGAGGAATGGATAATAGGGCTTGATGTTTTATCAGATATTTTGGAGTAGGGTTGAGTAATGTTCTAAATACAGGGTAATCAGTTTGGGTATGGATAAAATAAAAACACCGTAAAACATTTACTACTGAACTTCATTTGTTGAAACTTTGTGCATACAACACTGAAAGATGGGAGATTCTGCAGAGCTCAACATGACCCCCATTGCGCACCCTGCACAACTCGTAACGGTGATGCAATTCAGCCCATGTTCGTTGTAACAAAAGAGGGGTGATTTATTGAAAATCTTGAGTAACTTTTACTCTCCCGATCATCAATGTTCCTGGGTTTCTGTGAATTGACAATGTCTTTAACAAAACCCACACGAAGAAGTCAGGAGGGATTAGATCTGGGGAGTTTGGGGACCAAGCCAAGAGATAGTTGCTTCTCATACTTGGTTTTGCCTGCGACCTCCTGCATGTTTTTTTTTAACACAGAACCTGTTTCTGCAAATGTTCAATATCACAACATTATGGAATCGTATTTAGGTACAATATGCACACCATACTCACGTCGAAATTCGCTTTGAACTATTTAACACTCTCAAATTTAGCATACCAAAGAACATATTATGCCCGCTGTTGATTTGTAGTATCCATTTTAATCATCTACGATTTTCATTTGTCCTTTCAGGTTATGCATTGATTGTCATGTCGACCTAGTTGGCGAATTGATACAGCGCTGGCCTTCTATGCCCAAGGTTGCGGGTTCGATCCCGGGCCAGGTCGATGGGATTTAAGTGTGCTTAAATGCGACAGGCTTATGTCAGTAGATTTACTGGCATGTAAAAGAACTCTTGCGGAACAAAATTCCGGCACATCCGGCGACGCTGATATAACCTCTGCAGTTGCGAGCGTCGTTAAATAAAACATAACATTTTTTTTATTGTCATGTATGGAAACTCCCATCTTTTAATCATAATATAACCAGCAAGAAATTTTTCCTACTATCATAATAGATTTATAATAATAAATTAATATTATCCATACCCAAACGGATTAGACCGTAGAACATATAAAGAGTGAATTATTGAATTATTCTTCGTTCCTTTACGCGGATCCATGAAAGAGTTTTAAAAGATGGCATTATATGGTCAAGTCTACGATTATTATAGATGAAACGGACACACATATTATGAAGACGTTGTAGTCTCGCAGTTAAATCGACAGTTATATTTGTCAAGAGAGAATCGCAGTAATCAAATGGGCATCACTAACGATTGCACTACGTTTCTTTTTATGGAAAGAGCAGGCAATTTCGCAAATGATTTAGAGAATTAAGCAACGAAAATGCTAATTTAAAACTCTGTCAGCTGGCATTCAACGGCTTTCTATATCACACTTTACTTAGGAAATTAGATTAATATATAAATGTTATTGGCAACGTTATAAAGAAATTAACTGTTGCAAAATTATGTAATGGGAAAACATCTATCATGCAATTTTTTCGTCGCCTCAACTTGTAGGGTGACACGAAGGTTAAACAAACTCGTAGGAAAAGGGTTCAGTTGTCCTCGTCATGACTTGTGACACCAGTGCTGTGGTTAGTAAGTAATGGAGTTGTATAAGCCTCCACTGTCACTGCACGGCAGTTTATGACTGCCTATCAAGAGGTAATGAGATGCCGTTTGTTTGGGCCAGCTCCAACATGCCCGGCCGCGCGTTGTCGCGGGGGTGGGTGTGGATATCCATTCTGGGAAAATAATGAAGGTGAACACCTCAGATGCCGAGGAATTTGTCGCTGTAAATCTCATCTCTTGAGTAATGTGATCGCTGTTTCTTGCATTATCACACCTGGCGGATATTTAAAGAACACCGTCATGCTATTATTGCGTTCTAGTTCATGTACTGACTTTGTAATGTGCGAAATGCCTATATTCTGTTTGAAGTATAGCCTAAATACGAAACTTTACAATGGAGAAATATCTATATTCCGATATTTTCATGGAATTATACAAGTTCTGAAAAAGTGGTTTTCGATTTGAGTCTTAAATACAACAATTTCTTCTAAAATAATGGACGATTTTGTTCGTATCTACGAGGGCCATTCAGAAAGTAATGCCTGCTATTTATTTTCACGGAAACTACGACATATACACAGAGCATAATAACACAGTTAAATAGAGCAAGGTTTCTGCTACATACAGTTATTTTTTCACATAGTCACCACCATTCATTATGTATTTTTTCCAGCGATGGACAAGAGTCTATATGCCGCGCTCGTAAAAATCTGAACTAGCGATAGGCAAGCCACTTTGTTACAGCTGCGATGACAGCATCCTTGTCTGGAAAATGTTGCTGCCCACGTAGTTCACCTTTCATAGGCTCAAAGAGATGGAAGTCTGAAGGCGCTAAGTCCGGACTGTACGGTGGATGTGATAGGACAGTCATACCAAATTTTGCAACGTGCTCAGTGGTCGCGAAACTGATTTGCGGCCTGGTCTTATCGCGTTGCAAACGAAAGGTTTTCTTCTCTGGCCTGACTCTGGAAATTCAGGCTTTCAGCTTAGCCAGAATTGAAGGGTTCAGAGCCATAGTGGGCCAAGCGCCATTTATTAAAAACGGAGAAAGCAAGGGTTAAAGTTAAGTGAATACCATAATTTAATGAAGATTGACATATCATTTAGTTTGAATGTGTGTACTTTATATAACTTGCTATATGTTTCCATTGAATTATGGTGATAACTTCATTTTAACCTTGTTTTCTACGGTTTTAGTAAATGGCGCTTGGCCCACTATGGTTCTGAACCCTTCAGTTGACAGTTTCTCCAGGTTCCAGGGCATCCAATGGCATCACACCCCGCCTATTTCAGAAGACTGTCATTTTCGCTACTGTTCAAACGCACTATTCACGGCATTACTGTGCTCGCATCGATTGCATGGTTTCCGTATGCCTTCAGTAAACGTCGATGGATATCAAAGGGTGAAATTTGTTTTGTAATAAGGAATTCAGTAGCACATTTCTGTTTCTTATGCACCCCTATGTCAGATGCCATTTCGGTAGACTGCCCTGCTGTCACTATCTGTCGCACAACAACCAAACTAACAGGATGTTAGCGTGAAGGTTCAGCCTTTACTACAACGCCACTAATATCCGACTCAGACGTTACAAGTCAACACAAAAAATAGGAGGCATTACTTGCGGAACGACCTTCGTATTATTTGAGCCATTCAGAGCAGAAGTGGTGTAAGTCAAAAATGGTAATGAGGGTTAAAGTAAACATTCTGTAAAATAAAGCGCAAAGTAGCAATTAATATTCAATATATTTAAACTATTAGTAGTCAGTGGATAGCAAGAAGGACATATTAATTGCTACTTTGCGCTGTATTTTACAGAATTTTTACTTTAAACCTCATTATCCAATTTTGACTTATACCACTTTTGCTCTGAACGGCTCATTTACAACTAAATTAGGCCTAAATCCGAAAAGCAGCACTTGAAACATTATTGTTTTCCGCCAACAAATACAATTACACATCCCCTGAAATTCTTTAAACCGTTCTTCCTAATGGCACTGATATGAATTTCGTAATACGCAGTTACAAAATTATAAGTTACAGTCACGAAATGTTTCTGTGGACGCAGTGTTAGATGTAATACGATCCTAAAGAGATTTGGATTCATTTTTGGAAATTAAGACCACATTTAAGTATAACGTTATTCTAAAGCAAGTTCCCAGTTTCGAATGGCCATAACCTAGGTAAATTTTTAGATTTTGTAAAAAAAATATCATGTGTTTATAAAGAAATGAGGGTTTATTATAGCAAGAAGAAACAATAAACAAAAAAAAAATATATATATATATATATATATATATGACCACCACCGTGTTGCTCAATGATAAATAATCGTTCTTCTACATTATAAATGGCATATTACTACATATATTCTATATTATAAGTGCATCTCTAAGAATGTTTGCCAACGACATTAGATATCGATTTTTTTTCAGATCCTCATGAGTAAGTCTGCTAAGAAATACCATAATTTCGATCTACCCGAACGCTTTGATCGATAACTGTAGGCCTACCAGTTTCCTCAAATTTGTTCACTAGTTTACAAATTTATTTTCAGAGCAGGATCCATTTCTCAATCCATGTAACGTTAGAAATCTTCTCAATGCATTGGTATATTGTCTATTGCATTCGTAATAGCGCTGAACGAGCCAATACGAACTCGTAAAGGCAAAATCATTTAAAAAATCATTGCTGTGTCTATTCTTAACCACAATTACTTATACAAGTATGAACAGATACCATAGCAACGAAATGCATATCGAAAAAAAAGTAGGTAACTCTTATAAGTATAATGGTATTTATATTATGGGACCAAACGGTTAATATGAGCAGAAGATACAGCCATTTCAAACAGAGAACTCAATTTAGAATAACCTTATGCTTTAGAATTAGACTGTATTATATTAACTATTAAATTGAGGGGCCCAGTGAAAAAGAGGCCCATGCCACACTCCTGTTGATTTTTATTTTCTTCAATAATCTGACAGATCTTGCCATCCAGGACCTCTCTTACGAACTTACAGTCTTGTGACATGTGTGTACCATAAGCTACTTCATCATGCCAACCCTTTATTAAGAGACATAACGTAAATTCGAACAAATACTTCCATCTTTGACGGTCTTATTAATCAATTTTCTTTAACATAACCTATTTAAATTTCATTTTGTATAATCACATTTTTGTAAAAGGCAAGGGTCCAAGAGACCTGGTACTTTTAACAAAAACATATTAAAACTAAAAAAAAGTGTCTACCGAACATGGTAAGCCTCTATAAATGCCTCTTCTTCACTTGAAGGGTAAATGTGTGTGGAATAAATGCTTCTCCTACAAAATTTAGTTTTTGTGCTATGGGCCTCTTTTCCACTGAGGCCCTCAATTTATGTCTTTATAGGTACTGCCCGCACTTATTCATCATCCCCATTTGTGTACGAATAACAATTTTTTATTAATTTAAATTTAAGTTGAATATTTTGTTTAGCGTTTACATTTACTACACATATTCCCAGCATGACCAGAAATGAGAATTATTTGAATGCGATCACCTTATTAACAAAAAGTGTGGCCAGGTTTCTCCATTGTTAAGAGCATAAACATTTTATTACTCGACCAAGGCGAGTGGAGCCGCGGGCGTAATGTGAACTATCGCGATGCGGTATTACGAACGCAGGAGCAGTAGCGCCACGGCTCCGGGCTGCAGGACTCCACTGACCTCGGTCGAGTAATACCTTAAAATATCATTATTAGGGTATTATTATTATTATTATTATTATTATTATTATTATTATTATTATTATTATTATTATTATTATTATCCCGATTTCATCGCAAGCATCATTTAAGTCAAGCCGGGTCTGGAACCCAGCTTCGCTAATTGATAATCCCAAGTTCTGAAATAAAAGTCCGATTTTGTCAATCTCCACAATCTTTACAAAATCTCCCGGGATTCGAACATAGTCGTTTAAGAGAGAAGCTGTCAATTAACTGCGATGCTGTTGGGTGTATTAGAGGCATTCGAGTGGAACCAGTCATCGACTGCAGCAGACTTGTCCCTCAAGACGGAGGTGGTTGTGTATTTCATCGCCTCCGACATCCAAAGTCACTGTATTTTTCCGTAATGGTGTTGAAAGTAGTGGCCCGGGCAACTGGTTACCACGATGCTGTGGGTGCGGACCCAATTGTGAACTCAAGGAGGAGACCCAATTTATGAAGTTGCCATTGTCACTTATCATACCCGAGTCCCTGTGTTCTATACTACAAACCCTGAATTAGTTCGGCTCGTACAGTCTTATTCACATATTTAGGCCTACCAGCTATCATTTCAAAATTTCCAACTCTGAATAACTATTCATTTTATTATGATTTAATTTAAACAGAAAAAGTCAATTTGGATATTGAGGGGGAAGTTAAAAACCAGTGTAAATTGCATTTTAGATTTCATCCACTCACCCCATCCAGCTCTCTTTGAAATGTATACTTCTATTATGCAACTAATTTGGTAATGATAGTTACTACGCAGTTAGTTAGGTAATGACTAATGATACTGCTGTTACCTAACTGGTTGCGTAATGTGAATCACACATAAAATAAAATTAAATTAAATTAAGTGGAAATGATTTTATTTATTATGAACATTAACAACAATATGTTTACAATTTGTTATATTAGTTCCTACAGTTGCTACAGGAGACAATAGTCGAAATATTGGTGCTTTCCCCACATTATTTTAGTAGCTTTTTTACGACTAAACTAAAAAATAAAATAAAAGAATCTTCTCTCGCAGGAACAAAATAATAATAATAATAATAATAATAATAATAATAATAATAATAATAATAATAATAATAATAATAATAATACTCGGGAGGAAATTAAACACAGAATAAATATGGGAAATGCCTGTTATTATTCGGTTGAGAAGCTTTTATCATCCAGTCTTCTGTCAAAATATCTGAAAGTTAGAATTTATAAAACAGTTATATTACCGGTTCTTCTTTATGGTTGCGAAACTTGGACTCTCACTTTGAGAGAGGAACATAGGTTAAGGGTGTTTGAGAATAAAGTGCTTAGGAAAATATTTGGAGCTAAGAGGGATGAAGTTACAGGAGAATGGAGAAAGTTACACAACACACCTTCACCTGACATAATTAGGAACATTGAATCCAGACGTTTGAGATGGCCAGGGCATGTAGCACTTATGGGCGAATCCAGAAATGCATATAGATTGTTAGTTGGGAGGCCGGAGGGAAAAAGATCTTTGGGGAGGCCGAGACGTAGATGGAAAGATAATATTAAAATGGATTTGAGGGAGGTGGGATATGTTGGTAGAGACTGGATTAATCTTGCTCAGGATAGGGACCAATGGCGGGCTTATGTGAGGGCGGCAATGAACCTCCGGGTTCCTTAAAAGCCAGTAAGTAAGTAAGTAAGTAAGTAAGTATAATAATAATAATAATAATAATAATAATAATAATAATAATAATAATAATAATAATAATACAATCGCCTCTGCATAAAAACATGTTCAAAATCAATAGAAATAATACAATAATAAGTTTTATTAAAAATTAATTTTTTATCGAAGTGAATAAAACGCTGTACGATATACTTATCGTAACTTCATATTATAATATTCGACTGATTATTTTCAAATTTGTATTGTAATATGAAACGTTAACGAAAGTCATATCGTAAATACAGTAACTATTACACATCTCATACATTTCTTCTCATACCTTTATTTCCTATCGTCGCTTTGCCTGGAATCCTCCTAAATTTAATTGAGAGTATATTCAATTTACTAAATTAAATGTTCGAAATGTGGTCCGTTGTTGGCTAGAGAGTAACATAGCCTATTTCGGAAATTCTCTACATAGCATTGTCGTGGTAAATATTTAAGTGTTCAAATAAGTGTTTTTAAAAGTAATTTCTGTCTATAACGACAGCTTATAATTAAATGATTAACACTATTAAAAGTAACCACAGTGTCTATTTTTAAGGTATTATTGTCAATGTACGTCAAATCTTCCTATACCATTTTAATGCAACGGTAAAATTGATTTAATACAGAATCTAATATTTAACGCTATTAAATGCTAACTCTAGAACCTAAGTTCCATAAACACTAAGGGAATGCAATATCACCTTTAATTTTTAACTTTGCTCTAGAAGTCTAGAATATGTTATTAGGAAAGTCTAGGAAAACGCAGAGGGTTTGGAATTGAACGGGTTACATCACCTGCTTGTTTATGCAGACGACGTGAATTATGTTAGGAGAAAGTCCACAAACGATTAGAGAAAGTACGGGAATTTTACTTGCAGCAAGTAATGAGATAGGTTTTGAAGTAAATCCCGAAAAAACGAAGCTTATGGTTATGTCTCGTGACGAGAACATAGTTCGAAATGGAAATATAAAAATTGGAAATTTGTTTGAAAAGGTCTAACAATTCAAATATCTTGGAGCAACAGTAACAGATATAAAAGAAACTCGAGAGGAAATTAAACGAAGAATGAATGTGGAAAATGTCTGTTATTATTCGGTTTCACAGCTTTTGTCATCCAGTGTGCTCTCAAAAATAAAAACTGAAAGTAAAAATTCATAAAACAGTTATTTTACCGGTTGTTCTATATGGTTATGAAACTTGGACTCTCACTTTGAGACTAAGAGTGTTCGAGAATAAGATGCTTAGGAAATATTTGGGGCTAACAATTGTAAGAGGGATAAAGTTACAGGAGAATGAAGGAAGTTGCAGAACGCAGAACTGCACGTATTGAATTCTTCACCTAACATAATTAGGAACATCAAATCCAGACGTTTGAGATGGGCAGGACATGTAGCTCGTTTGGATAACTCCAGAAATGCATATAGAATGTTAGTTGGAAGATCTGAGGGGGAAAAAGACCTTTGTAGGTCGAGATGTAGATGGAAGGAAAATATTAAAATGGATTTGAGTGAGGTGGGATTTGATGCTAGGGACTGGATTAATCTTACTCAGCATAGGGACAGAGGGTGGGCTTATGGTAGGGTGACAATGAACCTCCAGGTTTTTTTAGCCCTTAGCTAGAAATTTTGAAAGATACATTTTATAATAATAGTTTTAATGGAACGCAAATAAATCTACCAGTACATTCCAAACATGACATTTAAATAAGGTTGCTTTGAAAAGGATAGGGCATAGCACAGCTCTCAGAAATGGTGCAATCTTACTGAAATGCTTTTAACGAAGAACACTAATATTACGAACGCTTACAGATTAATGCTAAAATTTTATAGTTCTTCCGTTGAACCTTCTAGTTCGTATACAGGAGAGTTTATAAGTTATATTGGTGAGTTAGATTGCCAGCTGGTTAGCTTATTAAATGATAACCTACCGGCATAGTACTTGCAGTAAATGAGAGGTCAGTTTCTTATGAGGTCATATCGAATGCCTGCGAAATTATTTCCGCATCTATTACATGGTCCAACAGTTTACGACCAAGTCGTGAGACCTCGCATAATATCTGCACATCTCATTCAACCCGCTCTTAACTTCAGCTAGACTCTGTTGATTGAGTTGCACGTCTTTCAACCTGCCTTAAGATTTCATTTCATAAGGCAGTTGTGGTTATTCAGGGTCGATTTAGAAACTTCTACTAAAATATACAGGCCATTTTAAGTACGTAGAATGAAACATTCATTTTCGATAAGTCACCCAACTACCTGCCAAAATAGGCCGAGTGAATTTGTGTAGAAAAAGATTATTACAGTTTTGCTCTGAAAGAATAAAATTGTAAGGCCATTCAAAAGTTATCTGAAAGCCTTATAGGCCTAATTATTATTATACAGTGTGTCCACAGAAACACTCCGTGAATATAAACTGCTATACTTTTGTAACTATGCATATTACGAAATTCATACTGGCGTCACTAGAAAGAAAGGCTCAAAGAATAAAATTTCAAGATGGTTTCATTGTAATAGATGACACCATAAGAAGAAAAACGCTGTTTCCACTCTTTCGCTTGTCATTGTAGTATTGTTGGATAGAAACAAATTGTGTTAAATGATGTGAATGTTTTTATTTCAACTCAGTGTGACAGAATCGTCTTGCCGTTAGGTGCCACATGTTGAAACTTCCGTCCTAAGAAAAGCTGAACTTTCACTACACTCCGTGTGCTATGGTATTCCAATACACACCAACTACGTTCCTATAAGTTCGTCTTAACTCTCTAAATGCTGCAGAATTCACAGTGAGTTGAAATATAAAAATTGACACCCTTTAACACTTATTTGCTTCTATCCAGCGTTGCCAACCCTGAGGCTTGACTGGATCGCACAATTGGTTCCAAATTATCGTACTTTTGATTGAAGGATCGTACACTATATATATATATATATATATATATATATATATAAAATAAGCCTTTTATGATTATTTTACGTAAACACCCTCCACAGTGTTTTATTTAATCTTTTTTTTAATTCTTACAAGAAAATAATTGTTAAAAAATAAATATGAACGCATAAAATGATTTTTAAATACTTTGTTGTCTCCATACCTTCGGAGGATCCTCAGAAAGATCAACAACAGCAGGAGTAGAAGAGCCAGAACCTACATCTAGACATTTTTACAGTTTGTTTAATGAGATCAAAACCAAGCTTTAAATTTAGGAATTGTATATTTAAGCATGCCTACACCGGATGTAGATTTTTTGGGAGTCAAGTTGTCATGTCGCCTGGACCTGAAGACATAGGCGAGCAATGTTGTAGAAATATGTTTTGCGAGGTCGACGGTACAGTACTTGTAACACAGAAATGCTACGTGCAGAAACTACTTTAACTGTGTAAGTGAAATATGCCACGTAATACTGCAATAATGTACTGTATATATAAAACTTCAAATGTCGTAAATTGTAATAAATGTTTAAAATCCTCTCTTTTTGACATGTTTTACCTTTTGTCGACAGGATCGTACATTTTTCGTACTATCCGCGGGTTGGATCGTATGATTGTACACGATACCAAATTTTCATTTTTGTACGATCCAGATCGTACGGTTGGTAACACTGCTTCTATCCAACAATATCACAATGACAAGTGAAAGAGAGGGAACAGCGTATTTTCTTCTTATGGTACCATCTATTGTTTTCAGCTAACAATTACAATATCCCCTGAAATTTTTTGAACCGTTCTTTCTAATGGCACCGGTATGAATTTTGTAATACGCATAGTTACACAATTATAGCAGTTTATAATCATGGGATGTTTTTGTAGAGACACTGTATGAGATAGAAAAAAAAATTACAATATTTGGCAGACAATGGGTTTTTTATTTGCTACTTTCTGTATTCTCATAGTTATACTATTTGTTCGTTGCACGATAGTTTGAATCCTTATGAGAGAAGAAATTGTTTAATGAAATATCGGCCAATGTGTGGGACCGGCGACCACTCAGCATCGTGATGTACTCGGGAGCTACGATAATCAAATCCGGTTAGGAAAGCTAGCTATAACGAGGTCATCGTACTAACCACACAGTACCTCCATTCTGGTCTGATTATCGTCCGCCTCTGCTTCGACCTCTGGACGTTAGGGCTTCAGCTGTCTGGTTGGTCTAGTCCCATAAATTGTTGTAACGTCCCTAATTATTATTATTATTATTATTATTATTATTATTATTATTTTGTTGATTAAGCAATAATAATTTTATTAGTACTGCCAAAAATTGTTGAAGTTCCAAGCCATGGTGCTATCTTTAAATGTTAGAATACAGTTGGCCTACTTCTATTATGAAAGGAATAGCAGTCTTTCTCAGATTGTGAGAAAATTTAGAACACTTTAACAGTTTAAGAGAAGGTCCATGTTCCATTCGTAATTATGGAGATTTAACCAGAAGGTTTGAGGAAACTAGTTCTGTTGCTGATAAGGAGGAATCTGGAACACTAAAGGTAGAGTTGGGAAGTTATACGTGAAAAAAATAATTTTTACACGACGCGTCATGTAAAACATTTAAAAAATTCGAAATTTGCTGTAATACATTAACTAAATAAAGTATTGAATTATTATTAGAGTTACCGGGCTACTAATATGCAATCTGTTGTTAAAAAAACTGAAAGTTAGAATTTATAAAACAATTCTGTGGTGTTCGGGTAAAGGGGTATAAGTCATTTTTTTGTGCAGATGGAATTTTGTTCCCCAGATGAACACACAAGTTAAATTATACAAGTGGGTATGCAAAAATCAAAGAATACTAGCAGTTGATGTGTTTTATTTATGTAGAAAATTATTTGTAATTAGGGTTCCAAGTTCAATTTTCATTTATCTCCGAACTCATTTTTATGACTTATCTCCCTTTACCCAAACACCACAGAATTATAGGCTACTACCGGTTCTTCTGTATGGTTGTGAATCTTGGACTCTCACTTTGAGAGAGAAACAAAGGTTAAGGGTGTTTGAGAATAAGGTGCTTAGGAAAATATTTGGGGCTAAGAGGGATGAAGTTACAGGAGAATGGAGAAAGTTACATAACGCAGAACTGCACGCATTGTATTCTTCACCTGACATAATTAGGAACAGTAAATACAGACGTTTGAGTTGGGCAGGGCATGTAGCACGTATAGGCGAATCCAGAAATGCATATAGAGTGTTAGTTGGGAGACCGGAGGGAAGAAGACCTTTGGGGAGGTCGGGACGTAGATGGGAGGATAACATAAAAATAGATTTGAGGGAGGTGGGATGTGATGGTAGAGACTGGATTAATCTTGCTCAGAATAGGGACCGATGGCAGGCTTATGTGAGGGCAGCAATGAACCTCCGGGTTCCTTAAGAGCCAGTAAGTAAGAACAATACGAAATATACAAGTATATCTACAACAGCAAATCCACAACATATACTTAACACACAATTACAATTCAACACACATTATACACAATATGCAAACAACCCCTCACCACTGACGACATCAATCGCCGAAAATCAGAACGAGCTTTAGCCGCAGTAGTTCGAGAGACACTGATGATGGCACTACACGGGTGTCGAAACGGTACCGTCTGACATTAAGGTATATTAACTTCTTGTTAAACATTTTAAACACTTTTAAAGTTTTAATTTTAAGAAAGTTTTATATTTGGAATAAATATTCAAATTTATTATTAAAGAATTAAAAAATAGAGAGGAAATAAAATTAATGATCGAGTTGAGTGTATAAATAAATTGATGGTTAAATGAAGAAATAAATGGAGACACACTATTACTGCGCGTCTTTGGAAGCTAAGACACGTAAATCAGGTGACTTATTTAAATTCCAAAGAAGTAACTTAAATGGCGATGATAAAGTTTGTTTGTTTATTATTATGTCACCCACGCACCGAGCATGGCAATGAACCCATTAAATGAAGCGTGGCGGGCCGCCCACGTCAGTGCGGTGCTCATTTCCAAGTTCGTGTGCGTTTGGGAACACGCACTGACCTGCTCGCTGACCTATCCCAATATGGCGACCAGGAGGCTATCAAAGTCAAGTGCAAGGTTGCAGCTGGTTGGGCTGACCTACTTCCACACTTCCAGTTAACTCGCGATAATTTTGTTTTTATCCTCTGCCGTCCGCGCCGAAGAGGAATTCGTCCCTCTCCTCATACCCTCTCTCCCTCGGTTTAATGTCTTTCGAGCTACTCAATCAGCATTCCCAGAATTTTTATCCTCCGTTCCTAAAAGGAAACATCTTACAGTTATTTTCTCTAACAATTTCCATCTTTCTTCATCTGATTTTTTACGCTATGCATTGCGATAATGATTCTAACTTAAGTATGAGCCTGCAACTTCGTATTTAAATGTAAATAGGAATTTCAACACACTTAACTAAGGTATCCAACCACGAAAACTTTTCCTTTTCAACTATCGTTCATAAAACTTGTACTTTGTAATAAGGACTCTAGTAACCACTTTTAAGGACTCCGCGATTATCACAAGCTACTACTGTACTGGCTATTCCATATCAACTCGATCGGTAAAAAACCTCGCATTTTTTATGCTCTAATTTCTTCCCTATTTATAGAAGGTGCTAAGGAGAGTGCATTTTCAAAAATATACTGTCGAAAGTCAAACGGTTTTCGTACTATTGAGCGACAAATTTAGCGTATTTTATAAAAACAAGCCTCTTTCAGCGCTCAGAACTCTGGAACCATTTACTGTAGAACATTGAACGAGAGCTCATTTTGAAGCTGATATTTGGTACGTTACGATAAGAAGTAATCCTTATTTTTATTGTGTACAGAGAGACAGATAATCTGATTTTACTTACTTTTAGGCTTTTTGATCATTTGTAAAAATGTAAAAAAATATTGAGAAAAAACCTTGCATTATTAAGAGGACGGCATTGTTTGCTTAGTGGTACGGCAATAAGTTTCGAGGGTATTAAATAAATTATTTTCACACGCCTAGACTTGAACGGCGCAATACCGCACGCACTGGCCAAGAGCTGAAGATAAGCGAGAGTTGAGCGTCATTTTACTCCTGTTTTTATGAAAACTTGTGATAAAGCTAGCCCAGCTATGCGCTACTAGACGAAACATCACGTGTTTGTCTCCTGGCCTAGCTTGTCTCGGGCTAGCTCCCGTCTCACAGTCAGCTGGTTAGTTCACGCGCGTACTATTTATTTTCTTTATTTGATATTTTCAATACTTTCTTATCAACATACCATCAGTAAAAAATATGTGTTTATTTGTACTTTCAATGTGGAATCTAATCATATATTTTAAAAATATTTTTTCGTGGGCAAAGGCGTCTTAATGAAGAAAAATCTAAATTTCTCCATTTCCTTAAAAAGTAAGAAAAACTGTTTACATGTCAATATAAACTTTAACTTCTCAGCATCAAAATAAACCATGATTTTGATCATTGGGTGAAAGGGTTTCGGAGCCGCAACAGTTTAAAGTTGCTAATTTTATGAAAATACGATAAATTTATATATTATTAATTTAAACACTATTAAGTTCTGATGCCTCAAACTTTGCACAAAGCATTACATCACAGTTGTCTACGGACAGAAACAGTTTCATTGTATTTAAAAATTGCAAGGTCAATTTTCTCTATATTTCGGTCGATTTGAGATGGAATAGCCCGTACTTCTTTTTTTACGCAGAATACGATTTTCCCCGCACCAAGTATGGGCGCCTGTTCCCAGAACCGCAGCGAAACAAAAAAAATGGCAGTATTTCCGACGCTTACTGTAACAACATTATGAGCAATAGCTGAATGCTATGTTAGTAGTAGGGCCGTGATATCGGTATATTTGTATTAGTGTGAGATGAACATAAGACGCCGGTGATAATGTAGTCGACGTGTTTCAAGTACAGGCAGCGGAAACGAATTTGACACACGCCTTAGCAAGCACGTTTCATGTTTTGTATACGATTATTGCGTGTCATAAAATCAAGACAATACAATCATTGTATATAAGGGTTAATATCGGAAAGGTCTAAAATGCTGGTTGAGAATAATTGTTGGAAATCATACTTAAATTGTCACAAATGTGGTAAAACATAAATCTGAAAAGATGTTTTTTTAATTTTTTTTATTTATATATTTAGAGTTTTTCATTACAGTTTTAGAATGCCGAAAACGTATATGGCGTACAATTTTGCTTTCCCTATATTTAACTGTTACATTAATTTATTTATCACATATATTCCGTATCTTACTTTTCTTGCACGTTTTTCGCCTGGTTTCGGTTCCTGCTACAATAAACAACAACATTCATTTTCAAAGTTTCAAATGAAAATGACCGCGGGGAAAATAAGGACACAAATAGTTAATTTAACTTTGTCTATTTTCTGAAATACTTAAGGGGTTAGGCACAGCTTACAACACTAAAATTTTAGAAATATTCAACATTTTTTTCTCCATTATTGTATCTTGTATAATAATGAAAATTAGTATGTGTAAAACACTGTCCTTCTGCTATATGAAACAAATATTTTTATGATTTAAAAAAATTATTTACTTTTTTTTTTTTTTTTTCAAAATTCAGTTCACTGTGCAGTGATGAAGCGTTTCCCACTTAACTAAAAAACTATCCAACATTCTGTGATGAAATTTTTGTGCGCATTTATGCATGTCATATCTATAACATGATGCAAGATCGCTTCTCTTCCTTTGATAGATTGTCTGATAAAAAAAAATTAATTAATTTAAAAATGGACTAAAATATCAGTATTTTCTTCTAACACAAAATAAGAAAAAAATATTATTTATTAAGGGATGTAGTTGAAAGAGCATAATATTGTAAATATGGTTTTCAGCATTAAAATAAAAGAGAGATAATGTGAAAAAGTTAACAAGTTTATGAGTTATGAGGGAAACGCTTCATCACTGCACAGTGAACTATCAGAATTATGAATTTTGAAAAAAAAAAATATATATATATAATTTTTTTTAAATCATAAAAATATAGCAGAAGGACAATGTTTTATACATACCAATTTTCATTATCGTAAAACATACAGTAATGGAATAAAAAAATGTTGAATATTTCCAAACATTTTACTGCTGTAAGCTGTACCTAACCTCATAAGTGTAGTATTAATTTCCAAATGAATCGAATTCTCTTTAATCACAGTTTTATTAATTACAATTTCAAACAACTCATTGGCATTATATTGATGTGTGAATTGTTTCGACTATTAATTGCATTGTTGTCTCGAAACTAGGCCTTATGGAATAAGAAGGCGATTATGAAATAATTAACAAGAAGATTCCGCCTTTGTTAACTTTAAGTGCGAGGAGTAGCTATAAGTTAGATAGACGTGAGAAAAGTATCAAACTTTCTACTCCCAAACATTCTTACATCCTATCCATACTCACGAACAGTATTAACGCTTCACGAAATTATAGGGATTCGATAAACGCCGTGTCATTTTTTGTTCTCTGTAATGCCTAAAATGGTTTCTTGATTCATTTCCATAATGTCCCTTATGATCTCGTTAGGAACGTTTCGAGTTTGAATTTACTAGCTGCGTGTCTTATAAAATCCATTTCAGTGGCTACTGATGTACTCTGTTCTCTCGGTCCGGTTCGCATGCTGCATATCCATATACAGGATCCTTAATATATATGGCTGCCGTAGCACGGGATCTGGCTCCCGGGCGATAGGTCGAGCATCAGTCAGTAAAATGCTGCCTACTACGGCGGAAGAAGAATTTGATTATGGAACCTACCTTACAAAAGATGTTGAAAGTGTCACCCTTCCGGTCGTATGCAAGCTTGATACCGCAAAAATATGTTGTCACTCACTCGTCTTAGGTCATTAACTAAAATTCTTCTTATTTCATGCTCAGTAATAGACTCTAATATATGCGAATTCGTACGAAACACTTCCTTTCAAACTACCCCATAAATAAATTAAGAAATGGAGAAATAGAGGAAAAATAAAGAAACAAAATAAGAAATAAAGAAATTAAGAGATCTAGAAAGGAAGAAAACTGAATAAAAGAAGAATTAAAGAAATCAGAAAATGTAGAAAGAAAGCAGAAATTGAAAAAGAAGAAACTGAGCAATCAAGAAATGGGGGAAGATAGGAAACACCAAAAAGAAAAGAACAAATAGAGAAATCAACACATGCAGCAAGAAAGAAGAAATTAAAAAATAAACGAAGAAATAAAGAACTTGGGAAATGTAGAAAGAAAGAAAGCGAAAATGGAAAGAGAAAAAAAGAAAATATAGCAATCAAGAAATGAATAAAGATGGAAAACGCCAAATAAGAAAAGAGTAAATAGAGAAATCAAGAAGTTAAAGAAGAAAGTAAACGCAGCAGGAAAAAGAAGAAATAGAAAAATCAGAAAAAAAGGGGAAAGGAAAAAGAGAAAAGAAGAAATAGAGAAATAATGGTCAGAATTACAGTCTGCCCCCCTGATGGTTCGAATGTCTACTATAATAGTATGTCTTTGCTTATCTATCAAGATGTGATCTATTTGGATGTGTTTAAATCTATCTGGGGAAGTCCAAGTATATGTATATCCTTATGGGGAAAGTTGTACTTTTGACAATTAAAATTTTTGATGTGACAAAGTTGACTAACCTAACGCCATTATCATTACTAGTCACTTGTAGGGTCTCTTTTCCAATAGTCGGTTTAAAAATATCCTCCCGTCCTACTTTAGCATTGAAATGCCCCAATAAAGTTTTCATGTGATATCTAGAAAAACTACATACTGTATTTATTTCAAGCCACGTTATGGACAGCAGATGATTATTCTTACAATAAGTAAAACACATCTAGATTTTAGAAAGTCCTACCTTTTTGTTTCATAACATATTTTTAATCCAAAAAGTAAAAATCAGTGTTCATTATTTATCTCCTATTTACACAGTTTTGGATATTTAAATTGAACTTTTTGAAATAAATAGACATATTTTATCAAAATGAAAATGAGTTTAGTAGGAAATAATGTAAGCTTTTTGAAAGAATGAAATTTGAATACTCGCAATTGAAAATGAGTTAATATTGAAATGTATCTATATATATAATTTGAACTGGTAATGGAAATTACGGGAAAACGGCTGAACGGATTTTAATAAATGGCTCCTCATTTTGAAGCTTGGAACCCAAAGTTTTTCGGAAAAATAGTAGTTTTCAGTGAAATGTCAATTTTCCTATATAATTTTCCTATTTTCAAAATCCATCTGTCGTCAGTTTTGAGAACTAGCTAATTGCATTTAGGAGACGCGAAGCGAGCATCAAGTCGGCCGTGTTGCATTTCAGAATAAAACAAAACACACACTACAGTAAACAATATTACACGAAGGCCATGATCTGCAAGAATGCTGACATATTTAGAGCTCAAATTAAATTGGTTATTAAAAACTTAACTTACTAAAAATAATTTACAGGTTCGATTCTGTGGTGTGTAATTTTCTGGGTACAGCTGTGTATTGGATATTAAAAACTACAAAACTTGAGGTGGTTTGATGATATTATTACCATTAGAAATGAAATATTATTGTAGTTAATGCCGCGACGTGACTATTTTTTATTAATTATACATATTAATGCTATACTGATGATATGAAAGTGAAACGTTTTGGGGTTATATAAGTAGATGTAGAGAATAACTTACATTAGATTTTGATTTCTATATTTTACTGAGTGGCGGCTATATAGTATATGTTACTGAAAGCTATAAAACTTACGTAAGATAATAATATTATTAAAAATCGTATATTTTATAGTTATTAATCAAGTGGGGTTGAGTCTTTTTCATATATTTAATGGCGGTGTGGTGTAGATATTTATATGGTGGTTCTCTTCAGTATTGGCTCGAGAGAGAGTATCTTTCATTATTATGGAAGCAAATAACTTTCAGAATGTCTGGTATTCTTCATTGAAAATAAATCTGAAAAATGTTTATTTGAACGTCTAATGAACTTAGTTTGCAGCAGCATTTGCTGCACAAGCCACTAGTAAAATATATTTCGGCCCTGATGTTTCAACTTTTGTTCACTTAGAAATATTTGTAGGTTTGTTTTTGTCTCCATGTATTACCGTCTCTAATGCCAGATTGAAGATTCCACTGCAAGAATGATGGATGTCATTTTCTTGTTGAACATGAACCAAGACTGTCAATGCATAGCATAAGACATATAGAATGTATATAGAGAGTTATATGGCATTAACACTGATAGTCATTGTCCAGTAATGATCGGAAAATCACAGTTAAGCTTTAAGCGTTAAGCATTTCAAACTTTCAATTGCTTCTCCTGCAAAATGTATTCCAAATGACATCCATCATTCTTGCAGTGGACTCTTCAATTATGAATAGGCCTACTTGTTTTATACGTCAGCGTTGTAACTGGACACAGCTGTGTATGTACATGTCTATAAATAAGTAAATAAATAAATAAATAAATAAATAAATAAATAAATAAATAAATAAATAAGTAAATAAATAAATAAATAAATAAATAAATAAATAGATAAGTAAATAAATAAATAAGTAAATAAGTAAGTAAATAAATAAATAAATAAATAAATAAATAAATAAATAAATAAATAAATAAATGGTGGAAATTACAATAATACAATCAATCACAAAATAATAAACAAACTTATTTACACTTATTATTTGCTTCACGAGTATCTACACATTAAAACGAGTGACTGCAAAAATGTTATATGTTTCAAATGAAGAAATTCTCTTTCTTGCTGATAAAATATATTAAATTTTCTTCTTTCATAATGAAATGCTCGCTACCAAATCCTTCTACTAGAGCACTGATACCCAAGCGCCTAGATATGTTTTGTTTTGGCATGTTCACTGAACAGCAAATATGAAGTGTGTACTATACTCTATACATATCAACACTGTAGCGGGTTGCTTGGAGTCTCTAGGTAATCAAACGCAGGGCTCTAGTAATAATGAATTTGGATCGCAGAAATGGCGTTTTATTTGTAAACAGTAAGTGAAAATTTTTTTGTAGTCGTGTCGTTTTCAAGTTGCGCAACTAAAAAAATTACGAATTACTTAATGTTCGTAACTTATGCGTAAATATGATGCGCAACTTTTGTTTTGCAATTTAAAAAGTTGCACCGTGGTCGCATACTTTTATAATCGCTTGTATTAAGTTTTCCGATCTACTATTATTATTGGCCTGTGTCAGTAGAAGCGTTGGCAAATACTGTAAATTACACGGAGGTGATGGAAACATTCTCGTACAAATTCCTGAATGATCTATTTCCTTAGAACTAAAGTGTCCTGAATGCAAGATCCCGAGAAGCAATTTACTTTAACGATATGTTACTAGTAGATACATGGATCATTTGAACATCAGTAGCAACACTGCTAGTATTCAGCTCCTCTAGCGGTGACTAAAATAAACCGGTACCTGATATATGTTATTGATAAGTTATACGATACTGTATGTGTCAGAGGAAGGAAAATTATTGTTTGTATACATCTGAAGTTTGGATTAGTGAAATAATATGTTACTAGCCAGCGATATATGCAGTGAAAGGGGAAAGGAAGTGGTCACCCTGCTCCATTATCTCCTAGTTTAGTCGCCTCATGAGTGATGCCTTATTGGTATTACTTATGAGTAGGGCTCGGAAGTTGACAACTTAAAAATTACAGAAAAATTACCTACAAAAGACCTTAAATTTATGAAAATATGACATTAAAATTAAGAAAAAATGATCATGATCTTAATAGTAAAATTCTAACAAAATAATAGCATAATTTAATCTGTGGAAAATGCATTCTCACCAATCTCAGTCGCTAACTGTCGCAAAAACTTTCTCTGCTATGTTTTTCTTTCGTCATTTTTACGTCTTCACTTGTGTGATATAATATGCTGACTGCGGGCACTGCGGCTGCTGTATCTGTTCTGTTGCATTGAATGGGAGGAAGCACGTAATACACGTGATCAGGAGTCAAAGCTGATGCAAATGAAAATTTTTGTAAGAAAAAATAGAATTGTTTAAGCAATCTGCAGTAGGTTCTCAAATATAGACTATGAGTAGGCCTACACTGTAAAAAATGTTCGTTCATAAGCAGAAAAGGGCAGAAATGCAACGAAAAGTGGAACAAGAAATGACCAATATAAAATAAAAGACAGAAAAATTAAAAAAAAGGGAAAATAAAAGTAGGCTACATTAGTTCGTGTTGAAGTGAAACGAGTTTGTATTGCACCCTGGACTGTCTGTGATGATATTTCATCAACTTCCGAGTCCTACTTATTAGGTCTTAACATGTCTTCGGACAGTTAACTGAACAACATAAGGTAGGCCTAATATTAGCGTTGATACTCTTAGCATATCAAAATAAAGGTACAGATCTTAATAGAATAGCCATTACAGTAATCTAGTAAAACTGATACTACATTGAGGTTCTGTCTGATATGTACGTCTATTATATTATCATGCAGTACATCTCACTTGACGATATGTATGAGAGGAAGAACAATTGTTTGTGTACATCTGAAGTGTGATTAGTGTAGTCTAATATATAGCTAATCAGCGATGTATGAATGGAGAGAGAAAGGCACTGGCCACCCTACTCCATTATCTCCTGGCCTAGTTGCCTCATAAGTGGTGCTATCGCTTGTGAAGTCCAGACCTGACAGTTGACTAAACAATAATCTATATGCGGTGACGGTAATAATTATACTTTTATCTGCTGTGACCTAATTGTCGTTTCTGATTATGAGAGAGTATTTATCACTCATTCTGTCTAAGTAGGTAGTATCGTTCGCCACTTTTCTTCTTTCGTTGCCGAGCTACCAGACGAGAAATCTATTTGCCACACCGTTAAACATCATGTCGTAGCTCCTATGATAATAAATCAAACGCACTGTAATTCAGCAAATAATTGAGCAGCAAATAACGTCCTCGTGTGCTCGTGTGCGTTCTGCGAACACCAACGAAAGTACAAAAATGGCGGGCGATTATATTAAGTATTTATCGAGCCCTTAGGAAGTGCATAACGTCATCAGCAGCGAACCAGAATACGGATACGTTTAAATGTAGCGGACCTGCAACTTGATTGGCTGCCGAAAATAAGAGCGACGAGACTATAATTTTATAATGATTCATGTACATTTTGGTTTTATATTCATCTTGTAAATTTTGATCATGTAGATCAGGCATATTCAGCGCGGACATTCTAGCCTTTAAATCAGGTGCAACAGTGGCAGAATATTTTCTATGCGTGTGCCTGCAAGGGATTCTGAGGTTCTACGTCACTGTTGCACCTCGTCTAAAGGCTAGAAATGCCCACTCTGAACATGTCTGGTATAGATAAACGAACTGTGTTATCAAGCACTGACAGCAAAGACTGTTTATAATTAAAGCGTATGGTCGATTAACGGGACAAGCGCCACTGAGCAAATTGTGCTGAAGAGGAAATTTTAAAACACTTCAGCTCTTGCTGCACCCTCTGCACAAAAGCAAAGATCCTCCCAAGGATTTTGGATGAAACTGACTATGAGTCACGATAGAAGAGGCCTCAATCTCAGTGTTTCACTGAAAATTCTAGCTTTGCTCAAGTTGGCACTTGTCCCGTTGTTCGGCTGCAAGCTTCAGTTATTGTCCATCTTTCACTGTGGCAACACTAATTCGGTGAATTTCAGGAAAAGTTCAGGTTATAGGACATCCGGGAAATTGGATTCTGCGAAAAAGTATTTGGAAAAATATCTATTCGGGATGTTGAATTGGGGAAAATGATCGGGAACGAATGGAAACGTGGCAGATTGATATTGTTTGAAGTGGAAACTGAATCGTGTGTTTGGACGTTTTCGGAACAGATAGTAGCACTGTTCGGTGCCGCAGCACGGTTGGACCAGGTCGGTCCGTCTGTACAGGTGTCAAACCTGCTGATTGTTTTGGATAGAGAAGAAGATAGCGCAATGACGAAGAACACTGACTAGAGAAAGCGAGAGAGTAGACATGGGCAAGCCCTTCTGAATGTTGGCCCGAGTTCAATGCCTGATTCCCCCTCCCCACGCCCCCACGCCCTCGCGCGGCCCCATCTGGGGTCACCCACCAATCAGATCACAAGTTGACTGAACCTTAAAACCTCTCGCGGGAGAAAATGCCGCCCGCCGACAAACGGGCCGATGATTTGCACAAAAGCTATTTCATTAAATGTTTTATGTAATAATAAAAGGGAGCGTCACAGTCTGATAAAGACGTCAAGGAGCCACACCCGCCGGTCGACAGTAACGAGGTGTCTGCCTGTGACGAGAGCTGGCCTCTGAGGGGAATCACAGCGCTCAGCATGTTTCACTCCTTTCCCCCAATTTCACTTCGTCGTAGACCTACAACAACACTTCGATTTGCCATAGCTTTCTAGGGCGGCAAAATTCAAGTTTCGAGCTCAGTTTTATTATTTCGTTTATGAGGAATGTACTTTTATTTATTCTACATTTACGCGGATTAGTCCGAAATTGATCCTCACAATTTTTTTTCTTATTTCGAACCTAGCCACTCGGCATGTTGCAAATTTAATTCAATGACCACAAGAATAATGCCTTGTCGTCACAGCTCCGAACTGTGAGAGCACCGGAAAAATCGCCGTGCCGGATAGTAGCGATTTTGTCACTGTGTGATTTTTGTGTTCGAATGATTCTTGGCGATTGTGAATCTTTCTCATCACGAGCCGACAGAAATGTTTACGTTCATCTCTTTTCTGCGAATTGAATTGATATACCGGTGCCATGTCTTATATCAACAATAGTCATTAGCTCTACGAGTATACTAAAAAAAAAAGACAACCTCTTAGCTGTGTTGTCGTGACGTGTGGGCCCGTATATTTACTCAAGGATGTAAATCATTCGTGGAAGAATATGGCTAGTACATTGTAGCTTCATATCAAAGGGTTACCGACGTTAATCTTTTGAGTGAAACGATAATTAATTAGATCCCAGTTATGTTGAACTTCAAGTTAATCTTCTGACTTGCAATTGTCTGGACTCTGGAGTTGTCACATATACTCAGTGTTGCCAACATTATAGCGAACGGAAAAAGAATGGCTTTGACGGGTGACGGATTTTCTGGCGGAAATTACGATTTATATCACCTTCTACCTTTTTTTTTTTAGCTGCTGTCACTTTTAATTGTTTAATTTTTGGGAGATTTTACTTTTTCTTTTAACAGCCCTTCCCGTGCCGTACCATGTTATTTTTATTTTAATCTTGATCATTAAATAAGCTGTGTTAAAATTTGCTTTTTATTTGTATATAGTTATACTGAGTGGGTCTTATTATTTTTATTTAATTTTGACGGATTCTGACGGATTTCTAGGTGCTAAACTGACGGGAATAAAATTTATGTGTTGGCAACACTGCTGATATACTGTACGTTCATCAGTCGCCATCGCTGCGAGTCACATATCTGTCGGAAATGGCGATTTCTCGGAGCTGTGATTTTCGAACTATAGTTACAGTCGTAATCAGTGACAAACCTGTCACAGCGACAAAATCACAGGTCTTCAAATCCCAACACTACACGGGATGTCTCTAATTCTATGATATGTAGCGACAATATAATACATCACATAAAAGCGAAACAGTAGGCCTATCTTTTTTTGGTGGATGTTTCCGATATCCGTTTACAACAGAGGACTGTGATTGAATTCAACACTGTAGAGAATATTAGTCCAATTGAGATCCATAGCCATATAGGAAATGTGTATCTTGGCGGTAATGTAGACATCAGCACAGTTAGGCGCTGGGTGAGACACTTCAAGGGCGGGGAAACGAACATCGTTGGAAAGCCTAGAAGCTGCCGGCCAGGAACGGCAATGACAGAAAGCAACAAGAGTCGAATCGACGCACTCATCAAAGAAGATCGCCGTAGCACAACACGTGAACTGTGTGATGCAGTAAGCATAGGAAAAGCCTAGAGAACCATTATTAAGGAGCTTGGTTATGTGGGTAGAAAGGTTTGCTCCCGGTGAGTACCGAAAATATTGACAGGCTAGCAAAAACAGGCCCGGGAAGATATTTGTTCGGAGCTTCTGAAGCGTTATGCAAATGAGGGTGATATTTTGTCACGCGTCGTTACAGAAGACGAAATCTAGGTCCACCATTATCAGCTGAAACAAAGTGTTCATGCTGATCTCTGGAATCACAATAAGGTTTTTTTTTTTTTTAATCGGGATGGAATACAGCGTCTCGTTCAGAAATTGCACATGTGCCTAGAAAATGGCGGCGATATTGTGGAAAAACGACAGGATATTTATGAAAGATGTAGAAATACTTTGTTTAAAAGTCATAAGATTAGCAATTGAAGTTTGAGAGAAAAAATAATAGGAGGCAACACTTTCGTATCGATGTAATATTTTATTTTATTACCGAGTTTGTGCTTAATGTGAAATGTATTAGGATAGTATCAAGATACAAAATTTTCAATAATGTATAATATTTTATTCTTCTAAAACGAAGAAATACGTGTACAATGCTTCCATTCATTTAAAAGTTCGCCCATCAATATCTGTCTAACCGTTAAACTTCGAACTTAGGTATAGGCCTATCAGGTTAAGTCAATGTAATTACATTATCCTGAAGTATTTTACGTTGCTCCTGGAACACTTTGTGTCCTTAAAGAGGAGATCTATGGATCTTTAAAAGCATACCTATCTGAAACGAGGAGAATCTATAGAATTCAGTGGAAATGTGAACGTAAATTAAATTTTGTGATATAGAGTTGTAAAAATACAGAGCTTCCAGAAATGATCTTTCCAGTTTTAAGCATGTGTGACTTATGTTTAATGAAACTCGGATACATAAGACTGATACCAGAAGAAATAGAAGCTCAGAAAGTTTTCTTTTTGTACATCACATGTGGTAAGACTGCTGTGTAATAACATTTCTTCATCGTTCAGTCGAAATGGCTGTTATGGAGAACAGAAAATCTTTTTCTATCCTTGATTTTTGTGTTAACCATACAGTTATTACTGTAGTGTCCAAAGACATTTCCGAACAAGGTTTAGTGCAGAACCACCCATTGGATCCACAATTCTCAAGTGGTACTCACATTTTAAGGCAAGGGGATGCATTTGTAATAGGAAATCAACCGGACACTCTCCAGTAAGCGAAGAAACAGTTAAGCGTGTCCGTAAAAATGTCTCACGTAGTCCGTGAAAATGTACCAACAGAGCCAGTAGAGATCTAAAAATAAGAAGTCGACTGTGTGGAAGATTCTGCTCTGAATAATGGACTATCAAACAGGTGGCTTGGGCGTACTGGTCGCAACGCCCGTGAACTTCGTTGGCCTGCACGTTCTCCAGACCTGACACCTTTTGATTTTGTTCATGTGAGGGTATGTTAAAGACAAGTCTACGTTCCATCGTTAGTCTACTACAGATCATGCTTGATTTAGGACCGCCAATCACATGAGCCATCGCATTAATCGATCGTGTTATTCTTGAACGTAATTGCGAGGAACTTGAGTGTTACCAGAGGGGCTCAAATTAAACTTATTTGAGGTAATGTACTAAAACTATTTGAGTTTCTCTTTCTATTGGTACCAGTTTCATGTATCTGAGTTTTATCAGACGTGAGTTACATATATTCGAAACAGGAAAGCTAATTTATGGGAGCCCTGTACATTACAGAAAATAGAATTTGTTTCATATTAATTGCATGAATGGTAATAATTCATTGATCTAGCTCAAATTCGCATACATTCACTCTTGAGATATGATTATAGATCACCTATACTGCACATTATTGCCTCTTTCATAAATATCTTCCCGCGTACATAGTTAATAAAAATAGTGCTCTGCTTACAGAACAGCCGGTAGAGGCTGGTGTGAAACGGAACCAGTAGGAGAATTGAAATCGCCCAGGGATATGAGCTGCAGCCCCAGCAGTTCCATTTGCGTGTGGCTAAATTATTCTCTTCCGAGAAACGTATTATTCGTTCCTAAAATAGTGAGTGAGATTTGGACGAGACAAAAGAACAGAAAAACTGTTTTCCCTTAAGGACAGACCGGCGCCAATAAGGTGAGGGTGATCGGCAAAGGTGCAGGGGTAAGTGGTAACCCTAACACTGGAGGGGATCTGGTCAGAATTACGAAGCCAGGGGCGTAAGTCGATTATACCTGCGTGCGTGTGTGATGCGGGCCCTCTCGATGCTGACGGCTTCTCTCAGAAGACAGGCTCTTTCACTTCTGGAAGTCTAGTTATATGCACTCTCCACATACTAAATTAATCAAGCAATCAATAAGTAAATATTAGAGCTATGCATTTGAGGGAACTTGGGTAGTATTTCCATTTTTATATTTTATTTATTATTATTATTATTATTATTATTATTATTATTATTATTATTATTATTATTATTATTATTATTATTATTATACTTACTGGCTTCTTTTAACGAACCCGGAGGTTCATTGCCTCCCTCACATAAGCCCACCATTAGTCCCTATCCTGAGCAAGATTAATCCAGTCTCTATCATCATATTCCACCTCCCTCAAATCCATTTAATATTATCTTCCCATTTACGTCTCGGCCTCCCTAAAGGTCTTTTTCCCTCCGGCCTCCCAACTAACACTCCATATGTATTTCTGGATTCGCCCATAAGTGCTACATGCCCTGCCAATCTCAAACGTCTGGATTTAATGTTCCTAATTATGTCAGGTGAAGAATACAATGCGTGTAGTTCTGTGTTGTGTAATTTTCTCCATTCTCCTGTAACTTCATCCCTCTTAGCCCCAAATATTTTCTTAAGAACCTTATTCTCAAATAGCCTTAACCTATGTTCCTCTCTCAAAGTGAGAGTCCAAATTTCACAACCATATAGAACAACCGGTAATATAACTGTTTTATAAATTCTAACTTTCAGATTTTTTGACAACAGACTGGATGATAAAAGCTTCTCAGTCGAATAATAACAGGCATTTCCCATATTTATTCTGTGTTTAATTTCCTCCCGAGTCTCATTTATATTTGTTACTGTTGCTCCCAGGTATTTGAATTTTTCCACCTCTTCAAAGGATAAATTTCCAATTTTTATAATTCCATTTCATAGAATATTCTTGTCACGAGACATAATCATATACTTTGTCTTTTCGGGATTTACTTCCAAACCTATTTCTTTACTTGCTTCAAGTAAAATTCCCGTTTTTTCCCTAATCGTTTGTGGATTTTCTCCTAACATATTCACGTCATCCGCATAGACAAGCAGCTGATGTAACCCGTTCAATTCCAAACCCTCTCTGTTATCCTGGACTTTCCTAATGGCATACTCTAGATCTAGAGCAAAGTTAAAAAATAAAGGTGATAGTGGAACTCCTTGCTTTAGCCCACAGTGAATTGAAAACGCATCTGACAAGAACTGACATTATTATTATTATTATTATTATTATTATTATTATTATTATTATTATTATTATTATTGTTATTATTATTATTATTATTATTATTAAATCTTTTACGACTAAAGAATTTCAGCACAAAAGTTTAGTTCAATATTTCTAGGCTTTTAGTGCTAGAGTGAAATAAAAATTGCCATGGTTATACAATAAAACACTCTGAACTCAGTGGTACAAGAGACAACTAATTAATTTCTTATCCAAGTGCAAGAAACTGATGATATGTTTTTCCACTTTGTTAAATGTATCTCAAAATTTTAAGTGCACATTACCTACTACTATCTTCACTCATGTTTCTTGCATTTTTAAGTTATCAAGTACGCTATACTGTAAGTCCTAACCTCATATTTAGTAAAATATTTCACCCTTAGGGAAAGAGAAACAAATTTAACTTTCATTAAAAATTGAGTGACTGAATGGAATAAGAGCCCATCTCCTGAAAGCGCCGCTGCCATCAACTCTCTTGAAACTCATTCTCGGAAGTCTTATTTAATAACATGCAAAATTATGATAAACAATCACGCAAGGTATCTCTATACAAACGCTTCATAAGGTGAACTGGAGCTGTCGAGATTTCCTAGCAACGAATCTGTCAATCGCTGATGATGAGTACTATAACAAATCTCAACTTTTCTCCCTCTTGATAGATAAATTTGCTAGATTACAAAGCCTTGTGTTTCACAATTGGCTGTCCTAGTGTAAGTTTTTATTCGTCGTAAAGCAGAAAAAGTCCTTTCTGCGGATGCAGCACTGGAATGAAATTTTTGGAATTTTTCTTCGTTTCGGAGCTTTGAAAAGATATCGTTGCCTTAATGAGGGACGAACATTTATTGTTATCCATTTTTGGAGACTGAAGTGGATCCGATAATGACTTTGCAAGAGTAAGAATACCATCTAAACATACCAAATAAAATAAGGTGTCAAATTTTTCTAGCTGATGTAACAATCCAGTAGCCTCCATAGCTTCCTTCTTTTTATCGCTGCCAGACAGATTTTTAGGCCCAATCTAATACAGTTAAATTGACTCTTGAAGAAATGAACGCATTTTTTACTTCTTATCTTAATTGTATCGTTTGTAACTATTACTCTGGATACATGGTTTATTTTCAATGTTGAGTGTTTTCCCTAAAAATAAACGCAAAAATTCGAAAATTTTTTTGGAATTTTTTGGGTGGGCCTGGGCCCATCTGTGGATTGTTTATAATTTCCTTTTAACTTTGATCTTCTCAAAAAAAGTATATGAGAGTTACAGGGTTCTTGCATTGAGCCACAGAACTGATTTATTCTCACATTCTCAAATTACTTTAATATTTACACATTAAATGAATTATTGATTCATTTGCTAACTCATGCAGTTACTTATTAATTAGTTGGCTAATGCATTTCTTCACTCTTTTACTAATTAATGACTGACTCACTGGTTGCATTTATTACGGATAAAATCCCTCACCGTCATCTTCGCTCAGACTAATTCACTTGCTCACTCATTCGCTCACCCAAAAACTCGCTCGCTGACTCACCGACTTATTCCTTCTCTCACTCATCGATTCATTTGCTAGCAGATTCATTATTAATTCGCTCCCTGATTAACCGATTCATTCGTTCGCTGACTCCCCGATTCATTTGTTCACTCACTCACCGACTCGTTTGCTCGCTCTCTCAAGGAGTCATTTGTTCGCTTAATCACAGACTTATTTGCTCGCTCACTGATCGACTCATTTGCTCGCTCACTCACCGACTCATTTGTTCGCTCGCCAACCGATTCATTTGTTCGCTCGCCCACCGATTCATTTGTTCGCTCGCCCACCGATTCATTCTCTCAATCACTGACCGATCCATTCGATCGCTCATTCTCCGACTCATTCGCTCTCTCACTCACCGAGTCATTTGCTCGCTCACTCACCGACCCATGCGTTTATTCATTCTCCGTTTCTATCGCTCGCTCACTCACCGACTCATTTGCTCTTTCACTCACCGATTAATTTTTCGCTCACTCATCGATTCACTTTTTCGCTCTCTCACCGACCCATGAGTTTGCTCATTCTCCGACTCTTCGCTCGCTCACTCACCGACTCGTTTGCTCGTTCTCTCACCGATTCATTCTCTCGCTCACTCACCGACCCATGCGTTCTCTCATTCTCCGACTCATTCACTCGCTCACTCATCGACTCATTTGTTCGTTCACTCACCGATTCATTTCTCACTCACTCACCGACCCATTATATCGCTCATTCTCCGACTGAGTCGCTCGCTCACTTACCAACTCATTTGCTCATTCACTCACCGATTCATTCTCTAGCTCACTTACCGACCCATGCATTCGCCCATTCTCCGACTCTTTCGCTCGCTCACTCACCGACTCATTTGCTCGTTCTCTCACCGATTCATTCTCTCGCTCTCTCACCGATTCATTCTCTCGCTCACTGACCGACCCATGCGTTCGCTCATTCTCCGACTCTTTCGCTCGCTCACTCACCGACTCATTTGCTCGTTCACTCACCGATTCATTCTCTCGCTCACTCACCGATCCATTAGATCACTCATTCTCCGACTCATTCGCTCGCTCACTTACCAACTCATTTGCTCGTTCACTCACCGATTTATTCTCTCGCTCACTCACCGACCCATGCGTTTGCTCATTCTTGACTCATTCGCTCGCTCACTAACCAACTCATTTGCTCGTTCACTCACCGATTCATTCTCTAGCTCAGATACCGACCCATGCGTTCGCTCATTCTCCGACTCATTCGCTTGTTCACTCAACGGCTAATTTGCTCGCTTTTTGACTCATTGGCTCGTTCATTCACTGACTCATTTGCTCGTCGGCTCATCGGTTCGCCCACTTCCCGAATCTTCCACACTTACTCGCAGATTCTTTCGCTCGTTTACTCGCGATTTCAGACATCCCGGAAATTTTGTTACCTCTACGCGAATCACCACTTTCAAGGAGCTGCGGCGCTAATTCCGATCAATAATTTATCTAGGGTCCTGTCAGTCGAACAGAGTAAATCTTCAAGTCGAGTCCGGAATTGCAGAATTTGCAGTAAGATGCGCTTATTAACATTAATTTGCAAACATTAACACAGAACTGTACACTATTGACTAGGCGCGGATATATAGGCAATAAGCGATGCAATATGATCACTGTATTGCAAAACGTTGCATCTCGTAGTTTAAGATTCCCCATCTTGTGGGCTTGACTCATAAAATCATGAAAAAGTGCAATGCAGACATTCAATTACTAGTTCTGAAAAGCACTTGAAGTTGTTAACGTCTGTAATACAAGGAGGGGACGGCACATATTAGTTTTTCAAATACCACAGAGATCGGTATCACATTTTACAAGACCACACGGGATTGCTAACTTCTTGTTTTTGCTACATACAATTAAAAACAAGTGAATGCGGTTTTATAGTTTTGAACTCTCTGTGATTTTATGTACTTTTGAGACCATTTTGTACAAATGAATTAAAAGGAGCAACGGTCCAGTTTCGCTGCAACTGCAATCAGGCGTGGCGTTATTAAGAAATGATGTTGGAGAATCACAGGGCCATCAACACATCGGAGGGGGCACAATTATCATTTCTCTTGTGCAATCTACCATCACGAATGTTTACACGGACTTGACTGCAGTTGCACAAAAAGTCGTAACTTTTAGGAACTTTGAAGTGCATTTATGCGGTGCATTTTCACACACACGTAGAATGTAGAATACTCTTCCCCAAAAAAAAAGGATGGGCGAAATCTTGGTGGTGGAAAGTCTATGGTCTATATGCCAGTGGTCTGCAGTTCTTGACTAGCGAGTCAACCTTTTGGGAAGAGGATACTGAAATTTGACTGAAATTCACATTAATTTTTTTTGCTTAAAATAATCTTGTGACTGTAGAGAAAAGGCCTATATTACAAATAATATTTCAGCCTTAAATCAATGCTATGACATTTAATGATGCCATTTTTAAAACTCTTTTAGTCGGATATTTAAAAGACTTCATTTTCTAATCTCATTTGTTTCATATTTACGCATTCTCAATCTGATTTCAGTTGTTTATTTTATATAATTTTGTTATTTAATAGTGTGGCAGCCCTATCTCCAATAGTTTTCAGTTTTATTCACTAAATAGCAGGATATGGTATTATTCCTTCAGTTGTTTTTGTCAGACATCCTTGAAAATTGCTTTGATTTAAGTATAGAAATGTGGTTATTAGTCATCTTGACGGAAATGGTTATTGTAGTGTTTGAAACACATACGGTCTTACTAATGAACCGAGTATAGTTTTTATACGAGGCTTATGCAGAATTGAGACAGAAAACGTTACTAATAAACCATGCATAAGCGATGGATGTAAACAGCCTGTAAGTATACATAGGAAAATTGCTTTGCAGTAGTTATATACACGAAACCCCTTGTTTAAGCGTTATATGTAGAGAAAAAATGGCCGCTCCGCTAACAGCTGTTCGTATCGACTGTCATTTTATGATGATGGTTGCCTTGTAACCACAAAAGAACAAGCCCATGAACACAGAATAATTAGAAAAATATTGCTGTAGCTTGTACTCTTTGACCAAAATATAGTGTGGTAATCGATCAGAGCCAGTTGTACTATCGATACTTAACACGGCACACTAGAGCTCTCTATCGGATGCAATAGAGAACCTCAGATATTCTATTACCTTTCGTAACGAAATAATGACGAAACTATGACGTAGCTGTGTAACAGTTATACTGTTATACACGACGTATGTAGTGATTATTAGTAAGGAATTTACACACGACTTATAAATGAGCTACTCATTGTATAAGTATAATACAGTTAAACGTCTGTATATAGAGTTTTTATTAGTAAGACTGTTAGTATATAGATAGTGTGTAATATATTGGTTGCAGTTAGTGTAGTTTTGTGTTTTATAGTACATTTGTATATATAGTTAGTTACACATCTTGAGCAGAATTAGCAAATAGAAGGATAGAGTTGTAAGTAATATGAAAACTGTAAGGAGCTGCTCAAAAAGGGGACAGAAAATGTAAAACAGTAGTAAATATAGTAAGTCCACAACAATCATTGCCAATGGCCCAATATTTCTTTTGTTAACTATACTTAACTATAATAACATTAATTGTTCCATTTATTGAACACAAATTCGGAATTTTCCGCGTTAATATAACAAATTATTTCAATAAAATTAGAAGAAGGAAATAAAAGAAAGAAACTCAATTTTGGAAAGTTTAATAATAGTCTAGAAGCGATAATCGAACTGCAAGGAAATTGTATCCTTATGTCTACTGCTGTAAGTTAGAGTGTAGCAAAAATAACAATTCTGACATCGATGAATACTAAAAATGTAGGTAAAAATAATACAAATTCTAAACGAATTATGAAATTAAAATAAGTCAATTAATAGCCTTCAAACTATGTAAAATGGTAACAATTTGGAGTCGGAAATAATATTGATTTGAACTAGCGTCGTTCAGTTAGTTAATATACCTAGTTCTCTCTGTTGTTATCACTTAATACTCGTATTTATTTCAAAAGAAATAAATGACAGACTCTTTAGGTACAGGAAGCACGTTCTGTTTTAACCTATAGCCTGTATCATCGAGATTTTCTGCAGTTAGAACGTGATTAACGCGCGCTTTCATTTTTTTTTTATTAAAATGAACCGATTTATCTCACTCTTTTCACAAAATTCCTATTGAATCACATGGTTCTTAAACCCCAGGTTATATCAACATAAATACAGCACGACACCTTTGTATCACTAGTAATAAACGTATCATAAATGAAGATTCGCTGTTGTAATGTGTAATGCATTGCCACGGAGTAAAGTGAACTGCACCGAACGGAAGCCAGCTGTATACTAATGCCCTAATATTATATAATAATAATAATGATTTATTTTAGCTGGCAGAGTTAAGGCCGTAAGGCCTTCTCTTCCACTCAACCAGCAAAAAGAGTATATACATATGCATGAACTTACAAAGAATTCAACAATTTGATTTAGATGAGAGTTACGTGTATACAAGAGTTATTTACAAATTAAATAACAAAATACTATGAACTATTAATTAAACACTGAAATAAACTGTGTAGCAGAATTAAACTAAAATACATAGAATGTTAATATATTTCAAATAATGTTAGATAATAGAAAGAGATTATTATGAGACAATTAAAATACAGCACAATCAGGATGATGTCTAAAGAAAAATGTAACAATGTAGTCAGTGATATTTTAAATCAGTATGATTGGAGTGAAATGCTAATAAGGTTATCTTTTAAGCTGTTCTTAAAGGTGTTTTTTTGTCTTGCAGCCCCTAATACTTTGTGACAAGGAATTCCATTGACGCAAGGTGGATATTGTAAAAGATGATGAATAACAAGATGTTCTATGAAGAGGTATACTTAGCGTGCCACGGATAAGTGATCTGGTATTTACGTCGTGGTTAGAGTATAGATAAGAGAAACGAGACGAAAGGTAATTTGGTGTTGAAGTGTGCAGAATTCGAAAGAGTAAAGACAAATTGTGTGAAGTTCTATGTTCTTTAAGTCGGAGCCACGAGAGACTTGCGAAGGACGGTGATATGTGATCATATCGTCGGATGTTGCACACGTATCTGACGCACATATTCTGAGCTCGCTGTAACTTGATTGACAGTTCAGAACTTAGGTCACTTAACAAAACGTCACAATAATCGAAGTGCGGCGTTACTAGGGTTTGCACTAGGGTAAGTTTTAGTTGCTGGGGCAAGAAGTTTCTCAAGCGACTCAAACATTGACGTCCCTTCAACCATATTAAGCAACACGAAACCTTCCCACGCTCGATTAGGATGAAATGTATACACTGTTTCCACTGCAGTGGCATTAGTTCATAAAAAATAAGATGCCGAAGTCATTTTTCTGAGCAAAATCTGTATTTTGGCAAACGCTGTATGCTTAAACGTTTATGATCTAATTTTGACATTGAAAAAAATATTATTAATAACATTATTGTTATTATTTAACTTTTAAATAAAATATTCACAATAATAAAAATGAATTACTGCTTTTATTACGGACAAATCCTTTGGAGATCGTTTAAGTCCATCGCGATACGCAAATTGGGAACCATTAGTGTGGAATATTGATATAAAAGACTGTCCTATTTGTTAAGAAAGTTGGACAGCCTCAAATGTGGGCGACTAAAAATAAATATAACATCCATTTGAATATAGTATAATATAATATAATATAATATAATATAATATAATATAATATAATATAATATAATATAATATAATAACAATACAATATAATAACAATACAATATAATGTACAACGTTTTCAATCATAAACACACCTGCCAAGACACCAACAGGAAACGGAAGATAGCGCAGGACCTCACTAGAATTAAGATGATGTTGAACACCACGTCGAAACTAGTCATTTAAACTAAAATACCAATATAGTTTATTATTGGTATAGAAACATTTAAAAGTTCTTTATTTAACTAAAAATATATTTAGTGGTTAAAATATGACATGAATCGATATGGTATGTGATACGATATGTGGTATATTACATATATATGAGACGATATATGATATAGGCTCTGTTACGATATAATGTAATATAATATAGATTGGAATACAATTGAATGTAGTGGCACTATAGAGTTGTAATACGTGTTACTTGTATCTTCGACCAAAAATTCGTAGCTGCGCCAAGCTATCTAATGATGTGTCCAGTTCTCCTTAAACGAGAGGATATAGCCCCGATGAAGACAGAATTAATGAACCATACAGTGGTTCAGTACCATGTCTAGCTCACGAACCGCCGAAATACGTGCCAAAGTAGGGAGACCAGTTAGTAATTATAGCAATAAATTGTCGCTTGTTAGCCAACATGTCTGTTGTACCCGCCTCTATATTGAAACCAATTGGGGAGTCTGAAATTGAAAGACATTATGGAACATCGTATGTTCAGTAGTCACTTAACGCTAAGAAACAATATCACTATAGAACTACAACTCTCCTATTATATGACAGTTTCATTCACTTTTTAAGCTGCATTAACTGAAGTTTCAAAGGATGGTCTGAAATACGACGTCCGGCGTCGTCTTCGGTAATCGAGTACATATTCGCAATCCGGTCTAACATTCGCGGATTCAAATTCTGCAATGAATTATTCAAACACTACTTTAAAAATAGACTGGGTAACCGGCTAAGTAAAAACTGTCTACTGAAGAATGCACTGAGAGGAAGAAGGCACAAAACTATGAAAAAAAGTTTATTCATTTCGTGTTTGTTTCATCATTTTTTGTTTCTTACCTCATTTCTCATTTGTTTTTTGATTTCGTATTTATTGTCAATTTTATTTGTCTTCTCCCATTTCGTGTCTTTTTCCCTTATTTGTGTTTGCTTCATTTCTTGTTTCTTTCTTAATTATTCCTTGTTTGTTGTATAATTTCTTGTTCGTTTCGTTATTTTCTTGTTCGTTTCATTATTTCTTGCTCGTTTCGTTATTTCCTGTTTGTTTCGTTATTTCTTGTTCGTTTCGTTATTTCTTGTTCGTTTCGTTATTTCTTTTTCGTTTCGTTATTCCTTGTTCGTTTCGTTATCCCTTGTTCGTTTCGATTTTTTCTTGTTCGTTTCGTTATTCCTTGTTCGTTTCGTTATTCCTTGTTCGTTTCGTTATCCCTTGTTCGTTTCGTTATTTCTTGTTCGTTTCGTTATTCCTTGTTCGTTTCGTTATTCCTTGTTCGTTTCGTTATTCCTTGTTCGTTTCGTTATTCCTTGTTCGTTTCGTTATTTCTTGTTCGTTTCGTTATTCCTTGTTTGTTTCGTTATTCCTTGTTCGTTTCGTTATTCCTTATTCGTTTCGTTATTTCTTGTTCGTTTTGTTATTCCTTGTTCGTTTATTTATTTCTTGTTCTTTTGTCATTTCTTGTTCGTTTCGTCATGTCTTGTTTGTTTCGTCATGTCTTGTTTGTTTCGTCATGTCTTGTTTGTTTCGTTATTTCTTGTTTGTTTCGAATTTTTTGTTTGTTTCGCTATTTATGTTTGCGTCCTCATTTCATATTTGTTTCCTCATTTCATGTTTGTTTCCTCACCTCGTGTTTCTTTCCTTATCTCGTATTTGTCCCCTCATTTCGTCTGTGTTTTTCTCATCTCGCGTTTGTTTCCTTATCTAACGTTTTCTTTCTCGATTTCGCATTTATTTTCCCAATCGTTTCGTACTTGTTTCCTCATTCCATCGTTTTATTTCGCGTTGGTTTCTTCTTTTTTCATTTGTTTCCCCATTTAATTTCGTGTTTGATCCGTTAAGTTAGTTACGCATCTTTCTCCTCACTTCGTTTCGCATTATTTTGTTTCTTCGTTTCGTTTCACGTTCGTTTCTTCATTTTGCGTTTGATCCGTTATTTCGCTTCGCGTTTGTTTCTTCATTTCGTTTCTGTTTCTTTTTTTTCCTTCTTTCCGTTTTGTGTTCATCTCTCTTTTGTTTGATCATCCTGCTTTTACTTGTTCAGTTATTTTCATCTCTTTTTGTTTTATATATCCTGTCTTTGTTTCTTCCTTACATTTCCTTTTCTCCTGTTTTCCTTCTTTATACCTTTGTATTCCTTCACTTAGTGTTTCCGTTCTTTATTGTTTTTCTTTCTTTCTTCCCTTCTTTCTTCTTTTCTTCTTCCCTTGTTCTTTCCTTCGTTCTTCCTCTGTTCATATGCCTATTTCTTATTTTATTTTTTCTGACGCCTTGTATGCCGTCTTCAGTTCGTAGTACCTTGGTTTCAAGTTCTCAGTTTTGTTTCGGCAGCGACTATACCAATGCAAATAACACAGACACGGGTCCTCATTTCATACTTTTTTATGGCGTGGTACATGACAATCAGTTTCTGTGTTGGGGAGGTTCGAGAGGGCCACCTGTTCAGGTGATGAATAGGGGTCGGTATGCAAATTCACGGCTTGCTTTTATTTTCATTTTCTCTAATCCTCATGCATGTGAGATCATGGATGTGAGTGCGGGATTCGATTCGGTACAATGAATAATAAACGTAGTTGACATTGCAATACTGAGTTGTCCGTGTGAAAAGGTTAACAAGGCGCAGCCATGGAGACCTCTGCCCGTGCGAATATTTTAAGCAGGACTTAACTCCAGAATTGAGCGTTCCTACAGCTTACACCGCATCTGGAATGTTGACAGAGCTGCTTGGGTTAGGATGTCGTGACAGAGGCGTTATGAATGAAATTCTTTATTTGAAAGACTTATGAATGAAATAATCTGCAAGTTTTTTCGACAGTTTGATTTAATATACAGGGTGTTAAAAAGCAATCAATATTTTGAGAGGTGGTACTACTCATGAAAACAAAAAAAAAAGTCTAATAAACATCGGCCCTAAAATAAATATCTTTCGAGATATGAGTACGTTTTTTTTATCAACATAAGAGATTTAAAATGTGATTTCCGTTACTTGTAACGCATGCTTTTGCCCTACATCTTTGGGAATAGTACCTTGTTACCCTTTTGTTTACTGCATTTGCGATATGATATTATACACTGGCTACCAAAAAGTAATTGAGCACTGTCTTTTCCCCTTTAGAACCTCGTGGTACCACCTCTTGTTGCTATAACAGCAGCCACCCTGTCTGGCATACTCTCCACTAGTTTGTGTAGGATATCCACTGGAAAGCGTCGACATTCCTTTTACAACATGGCAATCAGTTGGACAATGGAAGTTGGCCGCAACTCCCGAGACCTCAATTGCCGGTCCAATTCTTCCCAAAGTTGCTCAATGGGATTGAGATCAGGACTCCGTGCAGGCCAGTCCAACAGGAGAACATTATTGTCTGCATACCACGGCATAGTAGCCGCCGAAACATGGAGCCAACTTCCATTGTCCAACTAAGTGCCATGTTGCAAGAGGAATGGCGACGCATCCCAGTGGATATCTTACACAAACTAGTGGAGAGCATGCCTGACAGGGTGGCTGCTGTTACAGCAACAAGAGGTGGTACCACGAGGTTCTAAAGTGGTAAAAACAGTGCCCAATTACTTTTTGGTAGATAGTGTACATCCAATAAGAAACGAGCAAGGAGCTCACGTTAGAATATATGCTGTTCTGACAATACCAATCTCGTGTAACATCTATACAGGAATTAGAGTTAAATAATTAGGATAAATGAGTAAAATTTGCTGCAAGATTTAGTGTGTTTAATAAATTGAATCAAATAAGCTTTGTATAACAGTTAATCTTACAATAATGAAACTTAAGACTGGTTCACAATAAACCGTGAAAGAAAACGACAACGATAACGAGAATAGAAATATTGTTAAAATAAATGTATTTAAATGTGAACATTCACAATTAACTATTGTGAATGCTCACATTTAAATGCATTTATTTTAACATTATTTCCGTTCTCGTTCTCATTGTTGTTTCCGTTCCGCGGCTTATTGTGAACCAGCCTTTAATGGTAACTTTTATTCTGCTCATCCTAATATTTACAATTTGATAAAAGTTTTAAAAGATAAAAGACAAAGTGTCTCTTACTTAAAGCTAAGTAGTAATTCGGTTCTACTCTTCAAACAGCAAGGAGGGGAAAGAATTGACTCTTGGTGACAAATAATTGACCTAGTTTCAACAAGGATGCGTTTATACATTGAACTTTATCAAGATTGTATCACATAACGTTTTACCTAATGAGCTTTAAAAGTTGACTAGGCCTATATTACATACGTTTTTGTCTAAATTGTTTTAGATGTTGGTTGTATCATATAAGTTGTTATTTAAATAATTTAGGAACTTGGCTAATGGTTTTAAATCCCACTACATTTTAAGGAGACAGTCCAATAAAAATGACAACTTTTTTCCTAATAAATTATCAACCAAATTTTGAAAACATGTTTGCTATGTAAAGGACTAATAATATCCAAATTTTGAACTCCCAAATGCTTTTGACTTCTTATTTTTTATTTTCTTTAGAAAGATTTTCAAACCCAAGTTTTTAGTACAAAATATCAATTTTTAAGCTTACATTTTTGTTTACATTCACAAGAGAGAGAAACATTTCTATGCATTCATTTTATGATATATGTCATTTTTTTCACTTCCAAAAAAATTTGGAAGTTTTGAATATGCTATTTTTTTCTATAATTCATGAAAATATATATTAATAAAATTAATTAGCAGCATTTCTTACCAAATAAATGCATAAAAATATGCAGCTACCTCTTAAATACCTGCAGTACAAATTTAATCAAAATTGATTAATATTTTGCGTAAAAAAATTGGTGTTGAATCAGAAAAAATAAACTTGCATAAAAATGAATTTGAAAGTAAAATAAATATTAATATAACACATACCTATTAAAAATCTCCTCCGCTACATTCATGTAGTAACTTCAGAGAGCCAACTTTGGAACAAAAAGTTACTAGATTTGTAATTAGAAATTTGTAAAATAGAAAAAATAATTTTGACAGCTCTTTGAATGTCACACCCCCTTACAGCCTTAATTTAAAAAGATGTTTAAACATATTTGTTATCAGAATTGAATTAAATCCATTTGAGGTGTGAAAATATATATTCTAAAGAAGAGAAATAGTCAATTTTTTTAAATTTTTTATAATTTTCAGTGGAGTCTCTCCTTAAGGTAAAAGTACCACAAACAGAATGTTTATTCTACCTATCCTAACGTTCAATAAAAGGGGTAAATATATATTTTTTTCCGTTACAGACAGTCCTAAATCTGCAGAATGGGAAGGAGATTGTTTGGGAAGGGGTTATTTTACGACGTTTTATTAACTATTATGGTTATCTAGCTTCTGAATGAGATGGTGATAATGCCAACGAAATGATTTCAGGGTCCAGCAACGAAAGTTACCCAGAATTTTCTCTTAATGCGTTGAGGTAAGTTGAGGTAAACCTCGGAAAAACCTCAACCCGGTAACTTGTCTCAAATGGGAATGTTGTTTGTGCAAGCATTGAAGGTAAGAATGCTGAGACGGAATTATTGAATAGCGACCCAAATATTCTTCGGACGAAAATGACGCATGACACAAAAAATCTTTGGGACGGAACTGAAGTAGAAAACTGGCCACGGAACGGAATTGATTATCCCCGTTAATTTCTTTCCACAAAATACTTTCATTTTTTGGTAGGGTATTTTTCTACGTTTTCACTAGTTACAAGGCAAATGTCAGGTCTCGCCAGATATCATGTAGCAGTTACCAATCCCATGGAAGTTAATAGCTTCGTATTTGATACAGCGTTGCCATTTAAACTATTTAAAATTGTATTTAATTTATGAATCATTTTTCTTTTCTTCAAATTTTATCGCAGATTTGCGGAAATCTTGTGATTTTAGTTTGGAAAACTACCCTGACTAACGCTACAGAGATTGTTACGTAAGTTCAGTACGATTAAGCAAGCATGTTGCGAGGCCGGGACCGACTGGGACGGGCGGAGTGTCAATGCCTGACTCTGGAACAACCTCCAACTCGATTAAAGTCCAGATCATTTCCAACCATTGAGTGAACCGATAAATTCTAGCATTATTAAACAACAAGACTGAAGGGTCAATGCACAGGAGGTGGCCACGTAATGCACTCCTGTATGGGCAAGACTATAAAACTGCCGTTCCTTTGAACTAATAAACTCTGCACTATATATCACAGCGGTAGCAGATGATGACTATTAATTTTAGTGCATATATTAATGCGCGCTGTTGACAAGGATGAGCTCTTAAATGTCAACGAACAATAATCTATATCATTGCAAGCGCTTAGCTTATGTTAATAAACAGGGCGAACCGTAAGTAATGTCGTTAATTTCAAGGGATTCTTCTTTGAGATACTTCAAACAAGAAACGTCTAATACAGTTTTCCCCAATTTTGCTCCTTTTTTGAGAAAAAATCGTTTTATGTGAAACATTACATAGCGTGTTTTGGGAAAGCCATTGATTTAATTCCCAATATGGCAAGTTAGTTTAAGAGACCAGTGTATTATGATAATAAATGATTGAAAGACTTTTAGTTTTGTCCTTTGAACTTGCAGAAATTTTATTCGAACAAATGTAAAATTTTGATGATTGAAGACTTTTAGTTTTGTCCTTTGAACGTGCAGAAATTTTATCCGAACAAATGTAAAATTTTGATGATTGAAGACTTTTAGTTTTGTCCTTTGAACGTGCAGAAATTTTATCCGAACATTTGTATAATTTTGATGATTGAAGACTTTTAGTTTTGTCCTTTGAACGTGCAGAAATTTTATCTGAACAAATGTAAAATTTTGATGATTGCAGACTTTTAGTTGTGTCCTTTGAACGTGCAGAAATTTTATCCGAACAAATGTAAAATTTTGATGATTGAAGACTTTTAGTTTTGTCCTTAGAACGTGCAGAAATTTTATCCGAACAAATGTAAAATTTTGATGATTGAAGACTTTTAGTTTTGTCCTTTGAACGTGCAGAAATTTTATCCGAACAAATGTAAAATTTTGATGATTGAAGACTTTTAGTTTTGTCCTTTGAACGTGCAGAAATTTTATCCGAACAAATGTAAAATTTTGATGATTGAAGACTTTTAGTTTTGTCCTTTGAACGTGCAGAAATTTTATCCGAACAATTGTATAATTTTGATGATTGAAGACTTTTAGTTTTGTCCTTTGAACGTGCAGAAATTTTATCTGAACAAATGTAAAATTTTGATGATTGCAGACTTTTAGTTGTGTCCTTTGAACGTGCAGAAATTTTATCCGAACAAATGTAAAATTTTGATGATTGAAGACTTTTAGTTTTGTCCTTAGAACGTGCAGAAATTTTATCCGAACAAATGTAAAATTTTGATGATTGAAGACTTTTAGTTTTGTCCTTTGAACGTGCAGAAATTTTATCCGAACAAATGTAAAATTTTGGTGATTGAAGACTTTTAGTTTTGTCCTTAGAACGTGCAGAAATTTTATCCGAACAAATGTAAAATTTTGATGATTGAAGACTTTTAGTTTTGTCCTTTGAACGTGCAGAAATTTTATCCGAACAAATGTAAAATTTTGGTGATTGAAGACTTTTAGTTTTGTCCTTTGTACGTGCAGAAATTTTATCCGAACAAATGTAAAATTTTGATGATTGAAGACTTTTAGTTTTGTCCTTTGAAGGTGTAGAAATTTTATCCGAACAAATGTAAAATTTTGATGATTGAAGACTTTTAGTTTTGTCCTTTGAAGGTGCAGAAATTTGATCCGAACAAGTGTAACATTTTAAAATTCCTTTGCAGAACGAAAAGTTACATTTGTTCGGATCAAATTTCGACACATTTAAAGGACAAAACTAAAATTATTTCAATAATCTATTATCATAATACACTGGTCTCTTAAATTGACTTAGCATATCTGGAATTAAATGAATGGCTTTCCTAAAACACGCAATAAAATATTTCATATAAAACAATTTTTATCTTCGTGGCTCGGCCGGATCGCCCTACTGTCAGTGACGAGCAAGTGCAGGCTGTTGCAGTGCTGTTAGACACAGACCGACGTCAGACGATGCGTCAGTTAGGCCAAGATATAGGATTATCGCATATGATACATTTGCAGAACCCTCCCATCATTTTGCAGGATAATGCTCGGCAGTGGCGGTGCGTCAATAAGAGCACAAGAGCACGTGAACACCTTGTTTCCATTAATGCATGACTGGTTTTATTATTTAATACCGTATTGACGTAGTGGGAACGTATAATATCAGAATCGAGTATTTTAAACTCCCCCCTTCTTGCATAAACTTCTTATGTAAACTTGGCAATATCCGTTCACGTACAAGCTGTGCTCTTTTCAAGAAGGTTACAGGAATTTCACGCATGCGCGGGAGAATATTGTCTTTCGCTGGCCGCTTATGACTCATCAAGAGCACAAAGCGTTAAGTGAACAGTGAATCTATCCTACAGATGTCAGGTGCATCGATGCTTTCGTTCACGTACTACAGGAGGACAAAATTTAATAGTCTGTATTCTAGCCTGTAGGTGTCAGCATCTCACTGTCGGAACGTTTACTTTATGTGGATGTGTGTACAGTGCTGCTACGAGAGTGTAGTTTGTGAATTACTATACTTCAGTGTAGCATAATAGCATAGTTTGGCTTTCAAACACGTGCTGGCTGAATGTGGTGGTGGTGGTAGTATGAGTTTAAGTATCTGTATAGTAGTGTATAATATTTAAGAATAATATTTACTGGCATGTATTTATAGTAATCAAACTTTGTGAATGGGATTACAGTACTGGCATAGGCTATAGTGTATCAGTGTGTTGTGAATCAAAATATATTACTGAACACACGCTTTTGTAAATAACTGCATTGTGATATGTATTCATTTTTAAGAAACGTAAACAATGAATTCTGTTCAAGTAATTTGGAACAGTAAAGAACTGGGTAAACTGGCTTACCAGGAAAAATTAGGAATAAAAAGACAGGGTTTCATTATTATTATTATTATTATTATTATTATTATTATTATTATTATTATTATTATTATTATTATTATTATCATCATCATCATCATCAACATTATTATTATTATTATTATTATTATTATTATTATTATTATTATTATTATTATATGTCCTTTTGAATTTATATACGGTTTTTTCGATAGTGAAACATTGGAATCATGACATTTTATATTAGGCTAAACGTACGATTTCAAATTCTCTTCGATTTTGGAACACAAAATTGTGAACACATATAATATTTTATCACGAGCCGCCACTGATGCTCTGGCACACGTGGCACATCCTGTAGCTGATCTGTACCGACATTGGGGTTGGGAAGTGCTTTTTCACCTACCATATTCACCGGACTTAAGCCCCTGTGGTTATGACTTGATCCCAAAGATGAAGGATCGGTCCCTCAGAAACATCAACAGAACAGGCACTGCTACAGAGATACTGCGACTTCCACATCGCTGGCAACGAGTTGTAGACAATGTTCGTAACTAAATTGAATGACAGTAGAAATTTCACACAAGTATAACTTTTGTATTGGTAACAAATAAATAGTTGCCACTATTAAAATTTCAACCTTTTGCATATAGAGTGTTAGTTGGGAGACCAGAGGGAAAAACACCTTTGGGGAGGCGGAGACGTAGATGGGAGGATAATATTAAAATGGATTTGAAGGAGGTGGGATATGATTGTAGAGACGGGATTAATTTTGCACAGGATAGGGCGGACCGATGGCGGGCTTATGTGAGGGCGGCAATAAACCTGCGGGTTTCTTAAAAGCCATTTGTAAGTAAGTTATTAATTTAGCTGATGTTATTTTTATTAATGATTATGATAATGGTGATTAAGACGGTGATTAATCATGATCAGGAAAACTATGAGAAATCTCAGTCAGATTGGCCGGCCACGGGACTTGAACTCTGGACTACTCGAATTCGAATCTAGTACGCTACCACTGAGCTACCTCGTTCGGTATATACATATTTCTTAATAAAAGTACCTATTTGCGACAGAAAATAAGATACACCCATCTTCTTCATTCTCTATTAGTGAGTTATTTGCTGAAAAAAAGTTATTTTAATTGGTAATTTAATGACGCTGTATCAACTACTAGGTGTCGATGTGATTGGTGATAGCGAGATGATATTTGACGAGATGAGGCCGAGGATTCGCCATAGATTACCTTGCATTCACATTACGGTTGGGGAAAACTTCGGAAAAAAAAAAACCAGGTAACCAACCCAAGCGGGGATCGAACCTGCGCCCGAACGCAACTTCAGACCGGCAGGCAAGCGCCTTAACCGACTGAGTCACGCCGGAAAAAAAGTTACTGTAATATGTTTTTATTGAAACAAAATATTTTTACAGTGTTGAAATGAAGATGATGTGAATTTATATCCTTTTGAATTAAGCGTATAGACTCTCGAATCAATGTCCTGTTGGACGGATGTACTGTATGTATAAACGTTTCCTCTGGCAAGAAGTTTAATGCCGGTGCATGCATATAATGTATGTAGTGAAAAGCTGTCAGGCGTGCAGCACATTGAATAATTACTTTCTTATTATGAACACAGTACAAGCAGCGTGAAAGAGACAACGAAGACTTCATGACATCATACAATCTAACAAAACACTATCAGATTCTTATTTGTGTCGTGCCTGTTTAATAAAGATGAAGATAGTTGCATTCACAAACCTATCAGATTATTCTAGAACTGTATTATTTAATATTAGTAATATAGACTTTGGATTATACAACCTATTGTATGCAGATAAACAATTAATAATTTTAGACAGTGAAGACAGTTTACAAAGTGCAAACGAACATTTAAATGAAATTCCAAACTTTACGGAATTAAAATATATATTCAAGATGTTCCGGCTTTGAATACGTAACATAAAATCGCTGTACATATTATAGCGGAATTTGACACGAAAATTATTTTAGTTCCAATAAGGCCAGTTCTAAAGGGAAACTACATCTTTTTTCTTTAATCATTCTTGTCTGGACATAGCGGATTTGATGCATTTCAGTTCAAATCTGTCATTACTATTTCAGATACAAATGTAACATTGTTTGGTCGGCGGGAAAAAGCACATAAGTAAAAAAATAATAATTTTTCAGGAGAGACTTTCTCTTTAATTTACTCTTAACTGAATATAAGTATAATAATGAAATTCATGTACAGTAAGACCCTTTTCAATTTAAAATACAAGAAAAATTTTTTATTTAAAAAATTAGAAAAAAATATTAGACTTACGTGATTAGGTGCAACAGAAAAATCGACTTTTTTGACTTGTGTGTCTTTTCCCGCCGACCAAATAGTTTCACAAGTACTAGCCTATGAACTACTACTTAATTTAACAGCTCTGCTAGTAACAGTAGTTTAGTACTATTTAATACTGTATACCTACCATACTGTACCATACAACACAACACGAATACAATAATAATAATAATAATAATAATAATAATAATAATAATAATAATAATAATAATAATAATAATAATAATAATAGCAGTGAAATCAAAATGATTCAACTCATTCTGAACAGTGGCATAACCATTATTATTATTATTATTATTATTATTATTATTATTATTATTATTATTATTATTATTATTATTATTATTATTATTATACTCGTATATTCCCACTAATATGATTCTTCTGATACTAATGTTCAGTACTTCTCTACACTCTATCACTCATCTCAGAATTTTCCCCCACCCGATTCAAATAATTCTTATTCAATCCTCCTATCATCTGTCTTTAATTATTTAACTCAGTGGACGTCAGCACTCGCTGAAATGGGTAAAGGGTAAGCGGAGCCGTCCCGTGTGCCCCGTCGTGCAGCAACCCGCTAGCAGCTATGATTGCACCATAGTGCAGTGTGTTCTCCGCGGGTAAGAGACGCTAGCCCCAGGGTACTCTGAGCTGATGACCGCTGATTTAACTGAATTATCCTTTCATCATTCTGTCAGTACTAAAATATCACACTTTAACTTAATGTTCTTATCCTATACAGGGTTATTCATAAATACCTGTACAAACTTTGTGGGTGTAATGTAGAGGTAAAAATAAAATTAAAATATTCTATACAACTCCTGCAAACCATTACTTTTAGAGTTATGATACAAAATGTCCTACTTTCCTAGGTTTCAAAAACATGGACCAGTAGAGTCTTTGGATGTGTCCTGTTCACCTACATAGCGACTGCGTTAGACGTTTGTTATTCGTACACCTCACTACAGTTAATTCCGACCTGATAGGACTTTTCTTTAATATATGTAGGTATGAACTAATCTTGAAATTTTACACACCCCGTTCAACTCATTCCGATCAGTTTCATAACCATTTTGATTTCACTGCTGTAGTTCTGCTACGTTCGGAATTTGAGTAGCATAAACTAGCGCCTTCAGACGATCCCAAAAATAGAAGTCCGGTGATCTGGCTGGCCAAGCAACTGATGTTGCACGATCTATCGTACCGCACACAACTGAAGCCTACTGAACTAAAGACAAAATGAATGTGTACTTACGAGAGTTGGTACGGTAGGAACTGCAACAGCGCCATACAACTAAACATACCTACATACAGTAAACAAAGTCCTATCAGGTCGGAATCAGCTGTAGTAGGATGTACGAAAAACAAACATCTACCATAGTCACTATGTAGGCGAATGTGATACGTCCGAAGGCTTTACTGGTCCATGTTTTATATGCCTAGCAAGGTCAGACATCCATCATTTTTATTTTATTGGGTTATTTTACGACGCTGTATCAACATCTAGGTTATTTAGCGTCAGAAAGATATGAAGATGATAATGCTGGTGAAATGAGTCCGGGATCCAGCACCGAAAGTTATCCAGCATTTGCTCGTATTGGGTTGAAGGAAAACCCCGGAAAAAACCTCGACCAGGTAACTTGTCCCGACCGGGATTCGAACCCGGGCCACCTGGTTTCGCAGCCAGACGCGCTGACCGTTACTCCACAGGTGTGGACTGACATGCATCATAACTCTGAAAATAAGGATTTGTGGGAAAAGTTGTATAGAACATTTTGCTCTTAGTTTTACCTCTACAGTACACCGACAAAGTTTGTACAGGTACTTATTAATCACCCTGTACTTATTCATGACCTATAAACAATTCTAGTTCGGTATGTAATCATAATAGATTCACTATTCACTATTCCTAAATCTTTTACTGCTATTATTGCAATTCACTTGTTTACTTAACTATTTACAGATTACTGATTTGTTTACTCCTTAACTAATAGCTTTTGTAGAGTGAAGGATTCTCTCACATTATAATCTGTCTTCACATCGTTCCGTTATCTTCTTTTCCCATCTAATTTTGAATCTGAACAGAAATTTACTTAAATTGTTATGCTTGTTACATTTTGAAGATGTGACAGGGGGTAATGTATTACTTAAAATCGTATTACTGAAAGAATTGTTTCATAGTAAGTATATAAATTAAAGGAAAATTACTGTTTCAGCATAAAATCGAATTATGTGTACACTGACGTTCAAAGGTACTTGAGTCTTAGTAATCGATAGTGATCGATAAATTTGTTCGTGTAAATGTGGCTTCTTTAGTTACCACTTCTGTGGACAGATGGCGAAGATAACAGTCAGTGTCGCCACTAGTACATAAATATACCTGCATTACAATATTCAAAATTTCATTCCCCTCTGCTGATTGTAAAAATCAGTAGGTTTTGCAGGAAATCGCTGATATTGTCAATTATGAGAATAATTTATGCCTAATCTAAATTGTCATTCTCCCCAATACATTTTTATCAGGCTCAATAACATTATCACCTATTGAGAACTAGCGAAACTACATATTTTAAAGTTTGTCCATTTGTTATATCTTTGGTTCTGACTTATCCCGTAGTTAGAAAGTTCGCTTACACGATCAGAAAATTCTAGATCAGATATCTTTGAACTGTTCAAAATCAGCTATCTAGCTTCAGTAGTTTTCGAAAAAAACAATTTCCTCACGTAAAATATAATTTAACATGGTCGAGACAGGTAATTCCATATCTCATTAATACTCGTTTCTTCCTCGATCAATGAATAAAATAAGTGGTTAAGTGACTCACAGCTTGGTCTCGCCCTTGTAGAGGAAGGCGGAAACCTGGTGCTCCACTGGGATGACGCGGGTGTCGTGGAAGATGTCATCTTTGCGAATATTGAATCTGTAGCGTGGGAATCTGCTCGTTCGCGGCTGATCGATCGGCGTCGTGTCAGCGGCGTCCTCTCCGGCAACCAATAGGGACACGTGTAGCAGCACCAATGGAATCAGAGCAACAGTAGCACGGACCAATAGCGTCACGTCTCCATCCCCTCCACTACTTCCGTTGTTACGGGGCATCGTGAGGCCTTCCTGCCAATAGAAAATGTGGTAAATTCATTAGCATAATGTAAAGGTTTTCGTTTCCAATGACAGGAACATTGATAAGTTAATCATTTTCCCATCTGTCACCTCTTGCTATGACGTGAATAATACCTTAAAATGTAGCACAAAATCTAACGTACGAGTAAAAGCATATTCATATTAACACAGGCAAATATTATGCCTATAACAGCCAGTAATAATAATAGTAATAATAATAATAATAATAATAATAATAATAATAATAATAATAATAATAATGTCCACCGCTGTGGAGTAATGGTCAGCACGTCTCGCTATGAAACGGACGGGTCCGGGTTCAAATCCTGATTGGGACAAATTCCTTGGTTGGGTTTTTTCCGGGGTTTTCCTTCAACCAATTGAAGCAGAGTTGCTAGGTAATTTTCGGCGTTCCACCTCGGACTCGTTTCGCCATAATTAATTCACATACAATAGCTCGAGTTAAGTTAACGGTGCGGCGTGCTGTACTTGTACAAGAGCGCGGCCGTTTGGCTACCCAATCACTTACAAGAGTAGGAGTGGTAAGCACAATAAGTCTCAGGTTGCAGTTTAAGCCTTCGGGTCCCTCCTCCGTACAATTGGCATATTAGAGCTCTTTCTTCCTTTTTTAATGCATGAAAGTATAAGGGGTCTTACATACAATATATTAAAGGCGACCAAGATCCTGCGAGTTCCTTAAAAGCCATTTGTAAGTAAGTAAGTCTCCTTTTAATATAATACCACTTCGGAAAATCAACTAGTCACTGCCTGTTGAATATCATAACCAATTCTTCCGAAGAGGAATAATGGCGAAATAGATATGCAGCAATTAACTGTACGTAGTTTTGCGACCAAACGAAGTCTACGGTGAATCGATTTTTATTCACATAGGTTAACCTTGGGTATCTAACCATGCAATCTAACAGATTGATGTGCTGGGAAATGATCATGCTTATTTTCACGATTACAGCCTCTTGTTGTGAGAACATCAACGAAAATGACCACTGTTTGGTAATGTGAATCAGTTGTTCAGTTATTCAAGTCTGCGTCACAGGGAGCTTTACCTGAAAGCCAGCTTTGCACAGTTGTGTCTATTTGCAGACTGGAATCATTATGTCTCCTTGCCTATCAATTCCCGTCGGTTAACAGGGTCAAATCTAGTTTGCCGCGCCCTGGACAGGAGTATCAAATTAAATACACTACACTACAGTGTTAAAGATAGTACATATTATATTTCGAGTACGTAAATTTTACGCAACCACTGACAGTTCTTTAAATTTCTTGCTATTATATACAGGATACAAGGGGATCTGTTATCACAGTCTAGTACAGGGACATCATTTTATTTTTACTTCAATTTTTATTGTACCTGAGTTTTTGAATGTACTTCACTCCCACCCCTTCTACTAATGAAGTTCAACCGTCCTCCGCGCAGATCCAAGACCGCATATACAGTCATAGTAGCCTTACGGTCATAGTAAACAGTACGTTCCAAAAATATGTTCGCGTTTTCCAGTGACGAAAGAGCTTTCAATATTGAATCATTTTCGCACAGGTACCGTCGCCCATTTGCCTACGTCGTATCCCGGTTTCTCCCATCAGCTTTTATTTGCCAGCTAGTGGCTGGGCTGTCTTAGCTCTTTTGTGAGAACATTAATTTCTGTTAGGAATTGGAAGTCTACGTAATATTATACAACTGTTTAAAATAACTTAAATAAAAGGGCATCGTTAAGTAATTAAGTGTCACGTGATTTCTTCCCTTTCTACGACCCTACGACATAACACTTGGACTGAGTAATTTTATCTTTTCGGATCGGGCAGAAGTGAAGATTGAATTTACAGTACGTAAAGTACTCTTTTTATACAGTAGGTACAGTTACTAGTACGAAAGACGAAACTGGTAATTGGGATTAGGTACAATAGTCTATAGTGCGATAATATGCACATTAGAACTGAAGCCTGTATCGAAATGAAGGGCCACCATTTTAAAAAATGTGCTTAAATATCCATATTATGATTATTTTTCAATTTCACTTCATTCTCTATATTGTACGCTAATGTGCTGTAGACAGTATAATATACACTGCATAATGAATACGTCCACATGGACAGCTCAGTTCGTGAGTAAAAACACTCATTGTTAATACTGTACTGTATTTTGATTAAACAAAAACCTAATGAAAATTATCAAACTCAAAAGCGCGGTATTTCTTACTTTACGTAAATGGATGAACTACTTTTCTTCTCTCCTATACCCAGTAAAGTGATTTGTTTGTATTTTAGGCAGTATCATCGAACTCCAGTCGTGGAAAGGGGTAGCAAACGGCGTTGATCCAAAGGCATAGCCAGGTTACTATTAAAAATGTTAGTAAAAATAAAATGATGTCCCTGTATATATAGTCACAAAGCTCAATACGTAGTAAATATGCATCCATATATAGTTGCTAACCACTATCGCCTCATTACAGACAATGCGAAATAGTAACTGCACAGTCTATTGATCCTAGCACCCTCATAAACTCAAGTTTCGTGACTGTATTTACTAGATTGTGCTATTAAATTAATTCACTGTGGTAGTAGATGAAGTGAATGCGAACAAGTTTTGTCAAATAAGTTTTTTGATATCTCCAATAGTTTAGAGAATACGAAATGTAACGTGTTGCAACGCTGCAAAGAGTAGCTGTGCTCTTTGAAGTCATTGCTCCGCAGTGGGGGTGAGTGTAACTCCAATCATCCACTCTGCAAAATTTCCGAGAGGTGAATGTAAACAAAAAAGTCTCATCACACATGTTTCAATCAAACTACTGTAGATGAAAACATAAAGTATTGAATCAATTAATTACGCAAACTATTTGGTTTTTAACATTCTTTATTACTTTATAACTACTTTAACTCTAAATTTAATACCATGAAACTTATTTAACATTTACGGTATCTGTTCATTTATTTGCTTTTTATGTAATTATAAAATAGTAAAGAATGTAAATTCTTACAAAACAAAACAATTTCCATTAAAGATTTCTTTACATTTGATGTAAACTCAAAATAACATTATCACGAATACTCATTCTGTAACTCAATCTCCACACTTAGCCTAAGTTATCTTCGAAGAAATTCAAAATAAATTAATTTAGAAAAGAAATTAAGTTTATGGTACCAGTAATGTGAAGTAAGGTGTTAAGTGTTGCGCGTGTACACTAATTTCATCGAAACGTATCTGATGAGACGTTTTTGTTCACATTTTCCTCTCGCAATTATTGCGGAATGGATGATTGTAGTTACACTCACCCCCACTGCGGGGCAATGAACTCAAAGAGCGTTGCAGCGTTACAACACATTACATTTCGTAGTTTCAAAACTATTGGACTATCAAAAAACTTATTTGACAAAACTTGTTGGCATCTACTTCATCTATTATGTCTATGAATTAATGTAATAGGTGCCCTTTCACCATATATATAGTCCACACCTGTGGAGTAACGGTCAGCGCGTCTGGCCGCGAAACCAGGTGGACCGGGTTCGAATCCCGGTCGGAGCAAGTTATCTGATTGAGGTTTTTTCCGGGGTTTTCCCTCAACCCAATACGAGCAAATACTGGGTAACTTTCGGTCCTGGACCCCGGACTCATTTCACCGGCATTATCACCTTCACTTCATTCAGACGCTAAATAACCTAGATGTTGATGCAGCGTCGTAAAATAATCCAATAAAATGAAATATATAGACACACATTAGGTTTTATTTATAGTCGCTTGAACTGCCAGGTGAAATCGCAACTTTCTGTTTCGAAATGCTATAATTTTAATATACGTAATGATTTTTATTCCCCTTCCATCTACCAGAAGCCATGTACAAGAATGGATTCAGTACTAGCGAATCCGGCATTTTTCTTTGAAATAGGCCTAACTAGATTCTTAGTTATTTATGATCTAGGAAACCACTAAAAACAGTGATCAGATTGACCTGGCGTGGAATTTGAACCCCTGACCTCCCGACTACCAGCTTCATGCATTAGCAGTGAGCCACCCTTTCAATTCCCCTACTTTATTAGCAGACTTGCATGTTAAAGAATTATTTTTAGTGTCGCCGTTCTTGGTACGTCTAAGAACATAACCTCGACCGATAATGTGATGGGATGTAATGTGATATAGGTCTACCTTATAGTATAATACATGTATGTACTGCAAATTATGTGATTTGATTGGTATATGGTACTACATAATTTTAGGATATGGACAAATAAAATTTTTCTGTTTGTTAAGAGAATGCTAACGTGTACAAAACGTGCTGGAATTGGTTTCCATTTCCGATGACTCTGGATATTTTGTACACCCTGACCTAGCACGTATGAAACTAACCTCAAAGCGAAATAACTACATCATAAATTATTATGGCGTGTGTGACGTAAGATGCTTGGTTTTATAGCAATGGATTTAATATCTTACAGATTGGTGTGCATATTGACTGAGAGATGTACAACTTTATTAGTTCCTATTAAAAAAACAGTGCACATAATTTAATTTCATGAACTGTCTCTACACTGAATGATGCAGATCGTTAACACAAGCTTTTTCAAATACTACATGCCTGAGAGCAAAATGACTTGTATGTACAACGTTGAAAGTCTTTGGAAGATCTCCAGAGTGTTACGATTCTAATTTCCATCATGTCGTGTTGTACCACTGTCATCATGAGGAATTACATCCATCCTATCATCATCAACGTCACCGTCATCGTCATCATCATGAGCTCTTCAATGATATGTTTTTTTTATTTCATTAGGTTATTTTACGACGCTGTATCAACATCTCAGGTTATTTAGCGTCTGAATGAGATGAAGGTGATAGTGCCGGTGAAATGAGTCCGGGGTCCAGCACCGAAAGTTACCCAGCATTTGCTCACATTGGGTTGAGGGAAAATCCCGGAAAAAACCTCAACCAGGTAACTTGCCCCGACCAGGATTCGAACCCGGGCCACCTGGTTTCGCGGCCAGACGCGCTGACCGTTACTCCACAGGTGTGGACTTGAATGATATGAGACAAATAATTTACATTGTTAAGCTCTTGAATGATGTGACTAAAAATTTTGATTGTTGAGTTCTTGAATGATACGTGACTAATAATTTACATTGTTGAACTCTTGAATGATGTGACTAATAATTTCTATTGTTTAGCTCTTGAATGATATTTAACTAATAATTTACATTGGTAAGCTCTTGAATGATGTGACTAATAATTTCCATTGTTGAGTTCTTGAATGATACGTGACTAATAATTTACATTGTTAAACTCTTGAATGATGTGACTAATAATTTCTATTGTTGAGCTCTTGAATGATATTTAACTAATAATTTACATTGGTAAGCTCTTGAATGATGTGACTAATAATTTTTATTGTTGAGCTCTTGAATGATATTTAACTAATAATTTACATTGGTAAGCTCTTGAATGATGTGACTAATAATTTTTATTGTTGAGCTCTTGAATGATACGTGACTAATAATTTACATTTTTAAGCTCTTGAATGATGTGACTAATAATTTCTATTGTTGAGCTCTTGAATGATACGTAAAATAATAATTTACATTGTTAAACTCTCAAATGATGTGACTAATAATTTCAATTGCGGAGTTCTTGAATGATATGTGACTAATAATTTACGTTGTTAAGCTCTTGAATGATGTGACTAATAATTTCCATTGTTGAGTTATTGTATGATGTGACTGATAATTTACATTGTTGAGCTCTTGAATAATGTGACTAATAATTTGCATTGTTGAGCTCTTGAATGATGTGGGTAGTAATTTCGATCGTTCAGCTCTTGAATAATATGTGACTAATAGTTTACATTGTTGAGCTCTTGAATGATGTGACTAATAATTTACATTGTTAAGTTCTTGAATGATGTGACTAATACTTTCGTTTGTTAAATTCTTGAATGATGTGACTAATAATTTTCATTGTTGAGCTCTATAATGACGTAACTAATAATTTGCACTGTTAAGCTTTTGAGTGATGTGACTAATAATTTCTATTGTTGAGTTATTGAATGGTATGTGACTAATAATATCGATATTGAGCTCTTGAATGATATATGAATAATAATTTCGATTAAGATCTCGAATGATATGAATAACTATTTCGATTGTTGAGCTCTTGAATTATACGATTAATAATATCTATTGTTGAGCTATTAAATAATATATTACTAATAATATCGAATATTGAGCTCTTGAATGATATTACGAATACATTTCGGTTAAGTTCTCGAAAGATGTGACTAATAATTTCGGTTATTGAGCTCTTGAATGATAAGTAACTAATAATTTTGATTGTTGAGCATTTGAATAACATGTGACTAATAATTTCATTTCTTGAGCTCTTGAATGATAAGTAACTAATAATTTTGATTGTTGAGCATTTGAATAACATGTGACTAATAATTTCATTTCTTGAGCTCTTGAATGGTAAGTAACTAATATTTTTGATTGTTGAGCATTTGAATAACATGTGACTAATAATTTCATTTCTTGAGCTCTTGAATGATAACTAATAATTTCGATTGTTGAGTTATTCAATGTTATGGCTTATCTCTTGAATGATGTATCTCATAATTTCGTTTCTTAAGCTCTTGAATGATACGTGATTAATACTTTTGTTTTTCTTGAGCTCTTGAATAATATGTGACTAATATTTTCGTTTCTTAAGGTCTTGATTGATATGTGATGTCATTTCAATTGTTGAGTTATTGAACGACGCGGGTTTAATAATTCCGATTACTTAGCTCTTGAATGACAGGGAACTAATAATTTCGACTATTAGCTCTTGAATATGTGACTAATAATTTGGATTGTTGAACCCTTAAATGATAAGTTACCAATAATTTAGATCGTTGGGCTACTGAATAATATGTGGTAAATAATTTTAATTATTGATCTCTTGAATTAACCAATAATTTCGAGATTGTTGTGGCCTTAAATGATATTAGTAATAATTTAGATTGTGGAGGTATTCAACAATACATTACTAATAATTTCTATTGTTGAGCTTTATAATGATACAGAAATAATAATTTCAGTTCCTGAGTTCTTTAATGATAGGTGACTAATAAATTCGATTGCTTATTTACGTGTTTTTCACCTATTTTGCATGAATCCATCGACTGAACAGAAAGCTCAACGCCCATCTTCTGGCTTCCACTTGTATGATCCATTGAAAAATCCATTTTGCGACTATCACATTAGCGATAAACAAACTCTAAAATAGAGAATGTTACTGATGGCTCCGAGAGGCTCTCGAGACTTCTTACTTAGCTGGAAATAAAGCCTTAACTTCGTAACACAAGGTGATGCACAGACTGCCTTGGTTTCACTCTGATGCGAGTTTTTGTCAGAAGTGGAAGTTTGGAACTTACTGTGGTATGATTTTCCGTACAGAAATTTACTGCTGCAATAAGATAATGGTGCTTCAATATTTAGTTTTTCTTTTTTAGGGGTGTCAAAATTATGAGAGCATCAACTTAGATAATAGTCTAACATACATTACCAGATATTTCCACTTTTACAACGAGTTAAGCAATAGGGGAAAATCGGGTAATTCCGCTGTAGCGCATAAATGATTTTACTGCGGCTTTACAGCGTGGACGTAAGTTTTGAGAAGCTGTCAACAGGAGGCATGTCCTCTGCAGTGCTATAGAAAAAATCAAGGATATTGGTCAACACCTCTGTCGGCAATACAGTGAAACATCGAAAGTTGGTTGTTTTTCGTATTTTGCTACACAGCTGTGAAGAAAGTGAGCATTGTTACATATAAATTGTTCCTTTTATGTTACTTTCATAATGTATTTCATAATTATTTACTACTGCGGAATTAGCCAAGTCCTATTGCGGATTTATCCGCACTGTTGCGGAATTACCCGAGTTCTTTTTCAACTGTAATGTATGCAGAACTAAATATATTTGCATTTTAATAGGTCTCTTTATCTCATTTGGTTTCGTCTATGTCTACATACCTTGATAATATATTTCAATAAACATTTTGATAAAAAAATATGATAGATTTACTTCTTAATAATGCGGAATTAACAGAGTCCCCCCTACGACTGCACCACCTTAGTAACTTTTGGTGATAGGATTTCTAAGGGTGCTGCCCTTTGCTTTACCGACCATTGAACATTAATTATGATTTTTATGATCATGACAACCATCATCATCATCATCATCATCATCATCATCATCATCATCATCATCATCATCAATGTGCAGTGGCAGTTCGCCTCCCATGGGGCACAGAGCACATCGCCTACAGTGGCAAAAAGAACTACAGCTTTGGCGCGTCTCTCACGTTTGAGTGAATAACGCAAAGTGAAGTAACCACTATTGGATTTATTTATTTATTTATTTATTTATTTATTTATTTATTTATTTATTTATTTATTTATTTATTTATTTATTTTAACGTATCTTAACGAAACATTTCGAAGAAGATGGATTAGTAGACGAGGGCCAATTAATTGGCCAGCACGTTGGCCGGATCTACCTGCGATTTTTGTTTGTGTGGAATGCAATTTTGACGATCTGCGAGAGAATAACGGATGTAATTGCAGTAATTCAACAAGAAACTTGCATTCAAGCTCTGCATATAACTTAGAAAAGGTTCCTTACATGTGTTGAATACTGTGGTTAACAAATGGAGAGATTTTTAAGTTAGTGCAGAAGTATAAATCACCACATTTTTAGAGACACGCAGTTGCTTCACCACTGAAGTAAAATCTTTCCGAAAGTTTTCACAAATCTACAATACGGGACCCACAGTCTTATTTCCCTCACAGATATGCTGCTCTAAGAATTTCTAACATCCATACTCAAAAATCAAGCAAAAATAGAAGCACCATGCTGATACATAAATATGAAAATTAATTGCATAAAATGAAAAAGTTGTGTGTAATTTTTTTTCTGTTTGGTGTGCCCCAGAAAGTACTATGCATATTGTAATTACGTTAAGTAAACGCTGTGCAGAATAACAGATTCTCTTAATGGGACAACAGGTCTGTCGTGATAGTGATAGTACTTCCTGTTTTCATTTAGCTGACCCTCGTACTTGCAGTTCAAGACTGAGCCAGTAAAAAGTGGATTGTTATACAACAGTGCAGTGGGACGACTGCTTCAAACCGCTTAAATGTGTACGTATGCTGGCCAAGTCACGCGAGGTGATAAATTGTCGCGAATAGAAGACTAAGAGAAGTTCTGAGATCCTGAAGGTGCAGTGTTGGCGGCCACAAATCAAGAGTATCATTATTCCATTTCCGGCAGGGTAGTGATAATCTATTTCACTTCACTATGGAATACACCATGACCAAAATCTCGACACTGGTAAAGACATTCCTTCCATTTCCCTTTCTTTTGCTCCTATTTTATTGTTCCTTTTTCAATACTTTTCCTTCTCATTTTTCTCGTCCTTTCTTCTACTTACTTACTTACAAATGATTTTTAAGGAACAAATCAGATTAATTATTTACTTGTTTAAGCTAATTGAGTTAAAAATTGATACTGTAATATTCATGTACTTTTGTATTTTCTATTTGTATACAGAGTGTTTAAAAAATACGGGGCATAATTTAAGGTATGTATTTCCCACATGTAGACAATCAAAATAGTTCATTACAACATGTGTCCGGAAATGCTTTATTTCCGAGTTATGGCCTTCACAACATTGAAATTCACCGGAACGTTTTTCTTTCCGCAGGTCGTTGCCGTCAAAGGATACATTAAGAGGGCACTCTGACAGTTCATTCCGAGGCGAAGGTTACATTCAGTGTTGTGTAGGCGTTAGACTGTGCGACATGTATTCAAATCAAGAGCTGGCAGAGATACACTTCATGTACGGTAAGGCGGACGGCAATGCTGCGCTGGCTCGTCGTTTGTACCAGGAGAGGTACTCACAGCGACAATGTCCAGATCGGAAGACATTTGTACGTCTCCATTACCGTCTGTGGGAGTATGGAAAATTTAACTCTCCTGGTTTGAGAAGGGGACGACCAAGATCTACAACTCCAGAAGTACAGGAGGAGATTCTGGATGCTTTGAACATGACTCCAATCAGCACACGAAGGGTAATGTTGCAAGTCAATGTTCCTCATACGACTGTCTGGAGACTGTTGAAAGAGTATCAATTGTATACTTATCATTTGCAATGTGTACAGGCCCTGTCACCAGCAGATTACCCTGCACGAGTTAGGTTCTGTCAGTGGTTCTTGCAGCAGTGTGGTGTAAATCCGAACTTATTTACAGATGAAGCACAGTTCACATGAGATGGCATAAAAAATTTCCACAATCAGCATGTATGGGCGTATGAAAACCCACGTGTAACTGTTCCATCTCATCACCAGGTGCGATTCCCCCTCAACATGTGGGCCGGTATCATTGGTGATCGATTAGTTGGACCCCATGTACTTGTAAACAGACTTACGGGGCAGGCGTACACAAACTTCCTGGAAAACACCATACCTCCTCATGTTTTAGAAGACACTCCACTGATCAATCGTCAACACATTCACTTCTTGCATGATGGCGCTCCTGCACACTTCAGTCGTATGGCTCGCCGGTACTTGGATCGAAGGTTTCCTGATCGATGGATAGGTAGAGGTGGCCCAATTGCTTGGCCTCCACGCTCACCTGATCTGAACCCTCTCGATTTCTACTTGTGGGGCCATTTAAAATCATTGGTTTATTCGTCTCCGGTGCCTGATTTGGAATCCCTTCGGAATCGAATTGTGGCATGTTCTGAGGACATACGCAATACTCCTGGAGTTTGGGATCGTGTTCGCAGGTCAATGAGACATCGATGTGAGGTCTGTAGTCAAGCAGGAGGTGGACATTTTGAACATCTTCTGTAATGACAACGACCTGCAGAAAGAAAAACGTTCCGGTGAATTTGAATGTTGTGAAGGCCACAACTCGGAAATAAAGCCTTTCCGGACACATGTTGTAATGAACTATTTTGATTGTCTACATGTGGGAAATACATACCTGAAATTATGCTCCGTATTTTTGAAACACCCTGTATAGACCCTGTTATTACATGCTGTATGTATTTTACCACTTATTCATCTTATTGTGCTCAATGAACTCTCTTAATTTTGTGATATATTTTGTATAACTGATCTGAATTGCGCCCGATCACGAGCTTCTGCTCTTTAGGGCTGCAATGCCTAATGTAGCTCAAGTGTATAGTATTAAATAAATGAAATGAAATGAAAAAAAAACCGGAGGTTCATTGCCGCCCTTACATAAGCCCGGCTCCGAGGCTTATTTTAAGGTTTCGTAACAAGCTGTTTTTTTATAGTGATTGGTTGTTAGCCCTTCCCCAACTCCCAAGCTGGAGGACCACCCCTTATCGGCTGTCCACGACTGCTTACTCACATATTCGCAGCTACCCTCCATATCTGGAGGCCGTCTCCTCTATCTGCAACCTGAGGACGCGCCATGTCGTGGTGATGGGGACCCATAATACATGGTATTCTACGCTTTTACTATATCCGCTTTTCCTCTTTTTCTTCTCTTCTGGTTTCAAGTAATTCTCATAGAAAATGAGATATTTCTTTCCTTTCCCACCTTTTTCATCTTCTTATCATCCAATTTTCCGTCTTTCATTTTTCATTTTCATTTCTTACCTCCTCTTCCTCTCTCCCACTTTGCCTTCTTTCTCTCACCTCCTTATTTTCCTTACTTACTTACATACTTCAAATTACTTGTAGAGAACCTGGAGGTCATTGCCGTCCTCACATAAGCCCTCCATCGGTTCCTATCCTGAGCAAGATTAATCCAGTCTCTATCATCATATCCCATCTCCCTCAAATCCATTTTTATATTATCCTTCTATCTACGTCTCGGCCTCTCAAAAAGTCTTTCTCTCTAACTTTCTATATGATTTTCTGGATTCACCCATACGTGCTACGTGACCTGCCTATCTTAAAAGTCTGGATTTAATGTTAATAATTATGTTAAGTAAATAATGCGTGCAGTTTTGCGATGTGTAACTTTATGCATTCACCTGTAACTCCATCCCAAATATTTTCCTAAGTACCTTATTCTGGAAAATCCTTAACCTTCTTCATCTCTCAAAGTGAGAGTCCAAGTTTCACAACCATACAGAACAACCGGTAATATAACTGTTTTATAAATTCTGACTTTCAGTTTTTTTGAAAACAGACTGGATGACGAAAGCTTCTCGTTTCTGTTCTCCATCTTTTTTTCCTTTACTCTTCATTTCCCCCATTCTTTCTTTATTTTCTCTATTTTTCTTCCTAGCATTATTCCTTATTGTTGTCTTTCTTTTTTCCTATTCATTACCTCTTCTTTTCCTTTCTTCCTCACCTCTTTTTCTGTTTCGCTTAATTTTATTTCCACCCTCATTTATTCTTCATTTCTTCTGTTCCTCATTTTATTCTTTTTCTCTGTTCCCCATTTTTCATGTTTCTCCTCGCCGCTTCTCTTCTTAAGTTCCCCATCTTTTTCTTCTCCTTCTCACTCTTCCTCTATTCTTCTGTTCCCCATTTTGTGTACTTTTTGTCTTCTGTTCCTAATCTTTAATTTGTTTCTTCGACTCTTCTATCCTTTCGTCCCCATTTTTTCTTCTCCTTTGATCTCTTCTTCTGTTCTGTTTTCCACTTTTGCTTTTCATCTCTTTTTTCTTCTGTTCCCCACATGTGCTTTCCCTGTTCATCTCTTCTTTCCTTCTCTTCCCCACGTTTGCTTTTCCTGTTCATCTCTTCTTTTCTTCTGTTCCCCACGTTTTTTCCCCTGTTCATCTCTTCTTTTCTTGTTTCCCACTTTTGCTTTCACTGTTCATCTCTTCTTTTCTTCTGTTTCCCACTTTTGCTTTCACTGTTCACCTCTTCTTTTCTTCTGTTCCCCACGTTTGTTTTCCCTGTTCACCTCTTCTTTTCTTCTGTTCCCCACGTTTGTTTTCCCTGTTCATCTATTCTTTTCTTCTGTTCCCCACGTTTGTTTTCCCTGTTCATCTCTTCTTTTCTTCTGTTCTCCACGTTTTTTTCCCTGTTCATCTCTTCTTTTCTTGTTTCCCACTTTTGCTTTCACTGTTCATCTCTTCTTTTCTTCTGTTCCACACGTTTGTTTTCCCTGTTCATCTCTTCTTTTCTTGTGTTCCCCACGTTTGTTTTCCCTGTTCATCTCTTCTTTTCTTCTGTTCCCCACGTTTTTTTTCCTGTTCATCTCTTCTTTTCTAGTTTCCCACTTTTGCTTTCACTGTTCATCTCTTCTTTTCTTCTGTTCCACACGTTTGTTTTCCCTGTTCACCTCTTCTTTTCTTCTGTTCCCCACGTTTGTTTTCCCTGTTCATCTCTTCTTTTCTTCTGTTCTCCACGTTTTTTTCCCTGTTCATCTCTTCTTTTCTTGTTTCCCACTTTTGCTTTCACTGTTCATCTCTTCTTTTCTTCTGTTCCACACGTTTGTTTTCCCTGTTCATCTCTTCTTTTCTTGTGTTCCCCACGTTTGTTTTCCCTGTTCATCTCTTCTTTTCTTCTGTTCCCCACGTTTTTTTCCTGTTCATCTCTTCTTTTCTTGTTTCCCACTTTTGCTTTCACTGTTCATCTCTTCTTTTCTTCTGTTCCACACGTTTGTTTTCCCTGTTCACCTCTTCTTTTCTTCTGTTCCCCACGTTTGTTTTCCCTGTTCATCTATTCTTTTCTTATGTTCCCCACGTTTGTTTTCCCTGTTCATCTCTTCTTTTCTTCTGTTCCCCACGTTTGTTTTCCCTGTTCATCTATTCTTTTCTTCTGTTCCACACGTTTGTTTTCCCTGTTCACCTCTTCTTTTCTTCTGTTCCCCACGTTTGTTTTCCCTGTTCATCTATTTTTTCTTCTGTTCCCCACGTTTTTTTCCCTGTTCATCTCTTCTTTTCTTCTGTTCCCCACGTTTGTTTTCCCTGTTCATCTCTTCTTTTCTTCTGTTTCCCACATCTGCTTTTCCTGTTCCTCTTTTTTCTTCTGTTCCTCATTTTCTATAGACCTACATTTTGTTTTCTGTTCCTATACTTTAATTTGTCTCTTCGACTCTCCTTTTGTTCCCCATTTTTTCTTTTCCTATTGATTTCTTCTTTTGTCCTGTTACCCACCTTTGCTTTTCTTCTTCATGTCTTTTTTCTTCTGTTCCCCACATGTGCTTTCCCTGTTCATCTCTTCTCTCCTTCTGTTCCCACGTTTGCCTGTTCATCCCTGGTTCGGTTTTTACGTATGTGTCATACATAAAAATTCTTTGTTCGACCCTGAATTTTTAGGTTGCAATTTCAGAGGTGTAATAATCTAACATATTCTCTCTTACGTCTGCACACTGCACAATGAAGCAAGCAACTGACTTATTTAGCAGTTGCGTGGCCTTGATGTGAGTCACTCGTTCTCCAATCCTCATTCTGCTCGTCTGCCTGCCCGGGCCTGAGCTGGATAAACCCCGTGACTTACTACAACGCGCGCGGAACACGCATGCAAGCCATCGCCGGCCAGTGTCCGATTCGGACGCACTGTACAGCGCGAAGAGAACGGTACAAGTGTCGATTCATCATGATTCTCAGTTAAATAATTGAATATAAGCTGTAAATGAGTGATTAAAAAATACGGTACCATATATTTAATTAAGTTCCGTGGCCTATATTAGACTACAGTTCTAGAAATTTTCTGGGGATCTAAAAACAATTGTTATGGAGAATATCAGTCAGAAGAGCTAACTTCAGAAATCTTGTCCCTCGTTTATCGATAATTGACACAGCTTGTTATCACCGATAAATATGAAGCATATATCAGTGATATCAAGCTGTATATAATATATAATATTACAGAAATATATATTTAAAATTATTTATGTAATAGAAGATTTTTAAAAAATTATATGCATAGAGCATATTTTCATTTTTAATTTCGGTCATAATATCCAATCTTACACGATCTTGTCTATACATAACCTCTACCCGGATTTAATTCTTTGCAGAGGATTGATTGACAACCAACCCCTACAAAAAATTTCGTCTTCTTAGCACGCAGTGGCAGGGTTGTTAGAAACAAAACACAATGTGTTCCCACGGTTACTGAAGGCTGTTTTACACTATAGACCCATAAAATTCCAGACGGAGAAGTAATATTGAGCTACTAAAATGTTACCTTGCTACCTTTGTTTTTTGATATTAAAATCAATGTCACTGATTCTGTGAACTTGTGTGCTGGTAAGATAAAAAAGAATAATTTGAGACTCGAACATGAAAGTATAAATACTAGTGTAAAATAGCCTTAAGACGTCCTTTCACTGACTTGACAGATGCCATCTGTCGGAAAGTAGTGGTAAACTACGAACTGTTCGAAATTTGAAACTCGGACGGAAGTCGCAGATGTCTGTAATCAGGGGTGTGCGGCTAAATGCGGACTACGAGTTCCCATGTTTCTGTCAGGCTTGTTTGCTGGTATGTATACTGAATATCATTTAATTCTTTTCGAATGGCCGGCACTAATTTAAGTAGCTCTTTATACAAAATAAATATATTAATTGAATACGGAGAAAGTGACCAAATAACGATTACATTGATAACATATGAACAATAATGACAACCATAAGATGAGAATAATTTCATCGGTTATTAAGAACTAACGTCGAGAATACTAGTGACATATCATCAATGACAGCGATGAAACAGCACCGCAATAACGATATATGATCCCTGACAAGACGAAAGACACGGACGGCGATAATGACTACTACATGACGATAGTAAAGGTGCGACGATGTGCAACAACGACAAGACAGCTGAAATAAATAAATTAGTTGCAGTGTAAGGAAGAAGTTAGTGACGATAAAGGGAGAAGTTAGTGGAGATAAAGGGAGAAGTTTGTGGCGATAAAGGGAGAAGTTAGTTACGATAAAGAAAGAAGTTAGTTACGATAAAGAAAGAAGTTAGTGGGGATAAAGGGAAAAGTCAATGAGGATAAAGGGAAAAGTTAGTGGGGATAAAGGGAGAAGTTAATTACGATAAAGGAAGAAGTTAGTGGAGATAAAGGGAGAAGTTAGTGACGAAGAAGGGAGAAGTTAGTTAGCAATACACGTAAAAGATAGAGACCATAAAACGATAAAATACGGACTACGCAGCGAATAAATACGGACTGTGAGGCGAAGAATATACTGATTGTACAGGGAGAAGATACGGACTATATAACGGAGAAGATACGGACTATATAACGGAGAAGATACGGACTATATAACGGAGAAGATACGGACTATATGACTGAGAAGATACGGACATAGAACGGAGGAGACAGTGCAATTAAACGAAGAAAATACGAATAATTCAACGAAGAACATAGGACAAAACAGCGAAGAAGATAGGACAATACAGCAAAGAATATACGCACAATACAGCGAAGAAGATACGGACAATACAAAAAAGTAGATATGGACTTAATGATGAAGAAAATACGAAAAAAATAACCGTGATGATAGGAACAAATAACGAAGAGGACACGGACCATACAACGTAGAAGATATGGACATATAACGGAGAAGATACTGACAATACATCAACGATGATGCGGACAATACAATGAAGAAGCAGGCAATACAACGATGAAGCTACGAACAATACAACAAAGAAGATACTGACAATATAACGAAGAAGTTACAGGCAATCAATATAACGAAGAAGATACAGACAATACAACGGAGATGATGCGGACAGTACAACGGAGAAGATAGGGGCAATACAATGAAGATGATGCAGGCAATGCAACGAAGATGACCCGGATAATACAAGAAAAAGATAGGACAATACAACGTAAAAGATACACACGACATAATCAAAGGGATGGCGATGATAATGTAATGAGGAAGACGATAGCGACCACTTAACGAACAAGTTAAAGGACGATAATCTATAATGAAGAAGGTAAGGATTCCGTAACTCAAAATGTATGGATAAAATAATGAAGAACTTGGTACAATATAACGAAGAAGGTGAGGACAGCAAAAGGAAAAAGATGGGGCCAACATAAGGAAGAAGATGGGAACAACATAAGGAAAAAGATAGGACCAACTTAAGGAAGAATATAGGGACAACATAAGGAAGAAGATAGAACAACATAAGGAAGAAGATAGAACAGCATAAGGAAGAAGATGGGGACAACATAAAGAAGAAGATAGAACAACATAAGGAAGAAGATAGCACAAACATAAGTAAGAAGATAGCACAAACATAAGGAAGAAGATAGAACAACATAAGGAAGAAGATAGCACAAACATAAGGAAGAAGATAGAACAACATAAGGAAGAAGATAGCACAAACATAAGGAAGAAGATAGAACAACATAAGTAAGAAGATAGCACAAACATAAGGAAGAAGATAGAACAACATAAGGAAGAAGATAGCACAAACATAAGGAAGAAGATAGAACAACATAAGGAAGAAGATAGCACAAACATAAGGAAGAAGATAGAACAACATAAGGAAGAAGATAGCACAAACATAAGGAAGAAGATAGGGACAACATAAGGAATAAGATAGGGACAACGTAAGGAAGAAGATAGAAACAATACAAGGAAGAAGATAGGGACAACATAAGGAAGAAGATAGAAGCAACATAAGGAAGAAGATGGAAGAAATATAAGGAAGAAGATAGGGACAACATAAGGAAGAAGATAGGGACAACATAAGGAAGAAGATAGAAGCAACATAAGGAAGAAGATGGAAAAAATATAAGGAAGAAGATAGGGACAACATAAGGAAGAAGATAGGGACAACATAAGGAAGAAGATAGGGACAACATGAGGAAGAAGATAGGAAATACATGAGAAAAAAGTTAGGGGCAACATAAGAAAGACTGTAGTGACGATCTAACAACGATCGCAGCTGACTCACGACTATAAGGATGGAGACGACACGAGTCGATAAAGATGCTGATGCGAGATAAAATCTGTTACGTTGGAGACGATAATATTGTGAAAACGAAAATTTCAGCGTGAAGGGAAGACGATGGCTGTATCGTAACTAAGATGATGAACACGGCACGACGGAGACAAATGTTTTGAAATACGAGAATTCGAAGCCCTTGCGATGCGATGAGCCTGGGGTTCAAAGGTGATGGCGGCACTACAACCGAGCTTCCATAAATCAGGAAGTTCTTGAAGCCAATTAACTCGCATAATGATAATTCGTTATTATAAGCGTTTGTGAATGAAACAGCCGTGGAGAATTTGTTAACCAGTTTCAGAATTTTTTTCAAGAAACAATTCGTAGTATCGTGAGTTAACACAAATGCTAAAGTTTTCCACGATCATAGCCATCGTTCACGAATCATAATCGATAAAATGAAACCGTTAGCAAAGTTGCAAAAACTTCTTTCGCTAGAGGTGATTAAGTCTATTGGGCTTAATATCTCCTGCTGAATTCTCTGGCTTCGTTACGTTCGTCCCTGCTACATAGCAGAACTTGGGGAATTGCAGTAGGATGGAGATATTACATAGAAAATCAGATTAAGTCTCTCTCCAATGTATAAGTTAATTAAGTTTAACGCATAAATAAGGCAGTGTTACTGAAGTAAGCACTTATTTTATGGTAGAAGTACACTAATATTGTACCGTTATAAATAATTTCTGGAGGAATTATATATCGGTGAAATTCAACTTTTGCGAAATAGGAACAACTGGAGAAACCTAGGTTTGCAATGAAAGACCTTCCCTTGGGCAGAACACTACGAATGGAAATGAATGACTACTTAAAATTTGTGCTAGGAGATATATCTTGAAAATATTCCACATTTTCAAAAGAAATTCATAACTCAGAAGCTACTTAAGTGATACGCATGAAATTTTGCAGCATGTATAAATATTACAAGAGGAGCATGTATGTAAAAATATTCTCCAGTAAACAATTTAGTTCTTAGAATTTTCCTCCATCTCCTCCTTTAACTAACCTTTATAATTTCAAAGAATGTGAACGAAATTCTAGCTTTGATTTTTCTTCAAAATAGAAGGAAGAGAAGGAAGTTAACGTTGAATGCTGATATGTGCGACAGTGCGAAAAGTTGAGAGGGTATTAACTCTGGCTTGTGTTGAGTACAGTATTGTGCATGTTGGATACGAAATCATACTTATAATTCCTGGAAGATATATAAGGAAAAAGCATTGTCCGTACCTGGAATAAGACGTGCAACTTGGTCAGCGAATTCGAAAAGGGTAATCAAACATTTCGTACTGAACCTGCATTGAATTTCTTGAGTCAGAATACGATACCTCAATGAAACATTTCAAGGAAGTAATTAGGAAGATACAGCTCAGCGTCATGAAAACCCATTAAATGAGTACTTAACAATTAAATTTTTTATTCAAGTGCGAGCTTATATTAATTCCATTTTGTCATCTCATTCCAGTTGTCTCTTCTATATTTGTTCTATTTTCATATGAATCACGTACAGTGTGAACGAAAAAAATGGTTATCAGGATAATATTTATATTAATTAATCATTATCATCATCATCATCATCATCATCATCATCTTCAGGGCTTAAGCCTTAACTGGCTCGTTCCAGTCTCATGAATTACAACTGTTGTATCCATTCCTTACATCTTTTGGTTTATAATTTAAAATTAATTTTGGAATGCGGTCAACTTCCGTCCGTTCTAGATGCTCCATCCAATCGTTATATTGATATATTTTTTCTGTTAATTTGAATATCTTGAGTTCTTTTCGAATGACTTCATTTCTTTTCCTATCCCATAAAGCATATCCAACCACACCTTTAAAAAATCTCCTTTCTGCAGCTTTAATTTTGCGCTCTTCTTTCTTATTTAGAACCCAAAATTCTGCACCAGATACCAACATAGGAACTGCTACGATTTTGTAAAATTAATGTTGTTGTCTTTCCGCGTAGTCTTTAAACATCTTTTTACTGTACAACATACTGTATTTGAATTTATTTATTTTATTTTTTAAAATCTTCGTTTTCTATTACACAGAGTGATTCACGAGGAAAGCTAAAAATTAAGGATGTGAATTCTGAAGTCATTCTGAGTCAAAAAGTTCATATGAATATGGATCCGTTTTTGAACGGTTGCGGAGATATAGCTCTTTGATTTCACAAATACTTCTGAGATTCCATTGTACTCTCATTTAGAGACAGGCACATTTTCAAAGGTACCTCTTTCTGCTTCAACGCACTATTGCGCTCAGGCGTGAATCGCGCCCGTCGTTCGGGAGAGTTGCTCGTGGCTGTTCTTTATGCGGCGTGCAGCACCCAAAATACGGTCCATTAGCGCTTTTCTCGTTTCCACCTTCCTTTCCTATACCAAGTCTTTCATCCAACCCCATAAATAATACTCTTCGATATGGTACCCTTCTATTCGGAAAGCGTCGTTCATATTCATCGACAGCACGCAAGGAACTTCCATCACACAAACCATAAACATACACAATATCGGCGTATTCTGTAGTCGAAAATTTATAAGGTATCTTGAAAAACACAACTTAACACTTCCGATAACTGTACCTGTATAACTGCTGTACTGTAGGTAGCTGACTGAACTACTGTGAACTGATAAGCGATAGTGTATTTGTGTTATGTGCTGGTTCTGTGTCATTACATCAGACAAGAGCAGGCTATTGGACATTTGTAATGCCCCACCACCCGGTTTGTGAGATGAACTTATCTACATCGCTCACAATGCAGATTCCAATGTTACGTCATTCATTGCGATCGGTGACCTTGTCTCACATCTCACATCAGCAGCATATTGTAACGTCTGATTCACATTGGGGCGAGACATTTTACCAAAAAAAAAAAAAAAAAAAAAAAAACGCATCTAGCTCCGCCATCGTTCGAAAACGGACCTATATTCATATGAACTTTTTCACTCAAAATGGCCTAAGATATCATATCCTAAATTTTTTACCTTTCCTCGTGAATCACCCTGTATGTTGATACTGCACAATTAAAGCACTTAACCTGTTCAATAGGTTTTCTCTCTAATATAATTTTAGCTCTTACTACATCCGATCCTCTAAATACAAACAATTTTGTTTTATTAGGAGAGATGTTTAAAGAGTAATTTTTACTTATTATAATTATTTAATTTGAATCAGACTCTTTGCAGATTATCTTCTGACCTACAGATTAAAACTTGACCGTCAACGAACAGTAATGTATCTAAGAATGTATTATTAATTTTAAAATGTTCATTTATTTCCGTCATCCATCTTCTCACGACTTCGTTTAATATGTTAAACAATAGGCGGGAGAGGGGGCACCCTTGTCTCACTCCTTAGTTTATTTTTGAAATAATATTATTGCTATAACCGCCAGAGTGAACTCGCGGCTAGAGCGCTGGACTTAAAATCCTGTGGACCCAGATTCGATCCCCGGTGTACCACCGAAAAGGAAAGAAAATAGAAATGTATGAATGACGGAAATAGAGAACTGGAAATAAAATAAAACCTCTGATTGAGATTCTGGCTGATATTACATCTATTATCAGGCAGTACATCTCACTTGACAATATGTGTCAGAGGAAGAATAATAATTGTTTGGGTACATCTGGTTAGTGTAATATGTAGTTAGTCGGCAATGTATATGCAATGGAAGGGGGAAGGAACTGGCCATTCTACTCCATTATCTCCTGGCCTAGTTGCCTCATAAGTGTTGTCTTGTTGGTATCACTTAAGAGGTTCAGACAATCTGTCTTCGGACATTTGACTAAACAACAAATACAGAAGCAAAGGAAGGTGTACAGAAATAAACAAGCGAGGAAGAGCGGAAAGATACGACAGTAGTATGAGCTAGATAGGAAGGGGGAGAAGCTTTTAAAAACATTGTTACATAATTGATAGCTTACATAATAGGTGCAGGTTTGTCAAATACTTTGTAAATAAAGAGACGCAAGGCTTAATTTAGATGTCTCTGAAGTGTATTGCGTGTGGCAGTACTTCTTCCTGGTATCTGCAATTTCATAACCGTTCATAAAAAACATCGTCAACAAAATTCACCTTGACTGTAGATGCTGTGAGGCTGTGGTGGGGGGAACAACACCGAGTAGATTGGGTACAGTGCGTCCTTGCTTTATCAATTTATTTTTGACTCTTTTTAAGCAACAAGAAGTAATAAAACTTGATAGATTAATGTTACCTGCATGCTTCGATGTGATAATATGTATGCTCCTATAACTAAAGGTTCACCATTAACCGACTTTGGCAGAGTTAACTTTTAATGACCATCCTCCATCTTATTTAGAGTAGACCTTTTGGAGTAGGCTAATTTGAATCTATTTTTAAAGCCTCACTTTGCATATCACTTTGTGGATAAGTGGCTTATGTAATAACTACTATCTTTGGAGTGTGAATACATTTTGTAAGTCTCTTTAAAGTATCTTTAACCAATGAATAATTTACTTTCACGTTGTAACGGATGAAGTGCAGCAAATTATAATAACATTGAAAGAATTTTGACTTATTGCGGAAGTGTCCAAAAAGTAAGTTCCGATTCCTTTTGTTTTATATTAGATCAGCAATGAAATTAATGCAAATAATTTCTATTTACTACGTTGATTATTCAAACTTGTTCCGGACTTTATTTGTTGCATAATATATTTACTCGTAATTTTGGTGAGGCCTGCCGATCTGGAGTTGTGTTTGGGCGTGAGTTCGATTCCCGCTTGAGCTGATTGCCTGGTTGATTTTTATCGATTTTTTTCAACCGTAAGGAGAATGTCAGGTAGTCTATGGCGAATCCTCAGCCTCATCTCCCTATCATAAAACTCATCTACACTAAATAACCTAGTAGTTGATACAGAGTCGTTAAATGACCAATTAAAATATGTATGGTGAAGTAGGCTATAGTATAGAAGCTTATTACGCCAAAAAAAAATTTAAAATTGAAATTTGAATTACGGTCATGTTTTATATAAACATCTTGTGAAACCATTACTTTCTTTTAAATTTATTTATTTACAATCGCTTTGACATCTAGGTTATATCGCGACTAGTTGACGTGAAATTACATTTACAGTATCATTTACTTTATCGGTTATATAGTTCTGAAACAGTACTGAAATTAGATTGAAGTCCAGTGACCAGTATCTTTGAGGTATGCAACTATCTTCGGATGGAGCTAGAAATCGTTAAAATTGAACCGTTCATAGCTGAAATAATAATAATAATAATAATAATAATAATAATAATAATAATAATAATAATAATAAATTATTATTATTATTATTATTAATGTATTAATAATTGTGTTTATTATTAATTGTCATTATTGAGTGTAATTAGTTACCACTGCCACCGGGTATATACCCATTTGCAGTGTGAATACATACATACATACATACATACATACATACATACATACATACATACATACATACATGCATACATACAATTAATTTATTTATTTATTTATTTACTTATTTACTTATTTACTTACTTATTTATTTATTTCTTGATTTACTTATTTATTTATTCATTTATTTATTTCTTTATTCACTTATTTATTGATTCATTTATATATTGATTAATTTATTTATTTATTTATTTATTCACTTATTTATTTATTCACTTATTTATTTATTCATTTATGTATTGGCTTATTTATTGATTCATTTATTTATTGATTTATTTATTGACTTATTTATTTATTCACTTATTTATTTATTTATTTATTTATTTATTTATTTATTTATTTATTTATTTATTTATTCATGCATTTATTTATTCATTTACCTCAGGAAGGTCTCCCTGAGTGGCGGTAAAACTTCGTGAATCACTCTGTATCTTTTAGGAGTTCCAAGTCACTTGCATGATCTTGGAGACTTTATAGAGTGCTTAGAGAATCTCAAAATATTACATATGATTTGTGATTATATGACGCAATGTGAAGCAACGTTCGTTATATGGCGTAGAGGTCGCAGCTGAAGATGGAATAGTAATCCGGTAACTTGTATTTACGAGTTCGTTAAGCATAACTGCACATCCGCTACCATAGTCTGGTGTTTGAGCCCTCAGTGTATATAAAACGATGGTGTGAAGCCAATTGTAACACGTCCTTGTCCCTTATTAACCTTGAAATATACCAGCAGTACGCGTTATTTTTGCGGAGCAAAATTTTTCGTGGTAGTAAAATTGCAAGAGAAGTGTTAGAACTTCCTCAAATTATATCATTGTGCTGTTTTCAATCCTTAGTAAATTCTACAATTGGCTGAAAGAAACCACATATTTTGACAGTGTCCCGACGTGTCCCTTCCAATTTGTAACCTTAACTATTCGTCCCCTAGACAGCCGGTTTCGGTCGATTCGTATCAGATATCTCGATCAATTCGTACCACGACTAGACGTCCCCGTTTGGACCAGTAATTGCTATTGTTGCAACAATGGATACCAAAAAATCATAGATTCCATAGAAATATCAACATCAAAATCTTCAGTCCCGAATTTAATGGATCGTCTACGGCTTACGATCTCGGAAAGAGACAAATTGTTTAAAATGCTGAGCATACTCATGGACTTCACTGGGGAAATTGCAGGGCACAAATTGTGTTGACAGGAATCAAAAAAGTAATAGCAGTGGTAGAACTAGAACTTTCACTAATAAAATTGACAGAAGATACAAGCAGTGATAACATTATCACTGGCAGTAATTGACAGTATATATTAGCATTGGCAGCAATAACAGTGTTGATTAGCGGTATTATCGTAGTAGTACTAACATTAATAGTAGTATCGGTAATAGTAGTATAGCATGGCAGTAGTAGAAGTACCAGTAATAGGATTGACATTAGGTACTAGCAGTGGCAATACTAGCGTTGACAGTAATACCAGTGGTAATGCCAATATTAGCAGTATTATCTGTTGTACTAAAATTAACAGTAGTGGCAGTAATGCCAGCAATAACAGTGGCAACACTAGAAGTAGCAGTATTTTAACTAACAGTAGATGCTAGCAGTGGAAGTACTAGCATTGACAGTAATAGCAGTGGTAATGCCAACATTAACTTAATACCTGAAGTAGTACTAACATTAATAGTAGAATGGCATGGTAGTAGTAGAAGTAGCAGTAATAGGATAACCTGTGGGTACTAGTAATGGCAGTACTAGCGTTGGCAGTAATAGTAGTAGCAATGTCAATGTTACCAGTGTTATCTGTTGCTCTACTAATATTGACAGTAGTGGGAGTAATAGTAGTAATGTCAGTCATTAGAAGTCAAAATCTCGTCATTGTTTCCATCGTGTTGGAGACTCGTTACTGTGCAACAAAACGCATCAGTTAAAATGACGTATGAAAATAAAAAATGGATGAAAGGACATGAGATGCAGTAAGCAATAAGTTTTTTTTGTGTTTTCTTCTAATTCATATATCAATTCACATTTCTTTCTCGATAATAGCATTATGAATTAACTTTAGATGAGTATAAATCTGATAATGAAGTTATATTCATGCAACGAATTAGTTGACTCAAGGCAAGCGTATTTCATATGTGTATGATTCTAATAACCAAGATTAGATTCATGTAATGAAAACTGTTGATCTAGAAGAGAGTATGTAATATGTGTAAGTTTCGATTGTCAAGTTTATATATCCATATAACGAACAAGTCGATTCAAGACAAACGTATTTCAGATGTGTATGATTCTGATGCTCAAGTTCAGATTCATGTGACGAATTGGTAGACTCAAAGCGAACGTGTTTCAAATGTGTATGATTCCTTGTAAAGGACTAATTGATTAAAAAGAGCATATATCAGATATGCATGATTCTGATAATCAAGTTCGTTCAGATTCATATAATGATATAGTGAACTAGTTGACTCAAGGCGAGCGTATTTCAGATGTGTATGATTCTGATAATCATGTTCAGATTCATGTAAGGAACAGTTGACTCAAGACAAGCGTAAACCTATTTCAGATGTGTATGATTTTAATGCTCAAGTTCAGATTCATGTGACGAATTGGTAGACTCAAAGCGAACGTGTTTCAAATGTGTATGATTCCTTGTAAAGGACTAGTTGACTCAAAAAGAGCGTATATCAGATATGCATGATTCTGATAATCAAGTTCGTTCAGATTCATATAATGATATAGTGAACTAGTTGACTCAAGGCGAGCGTATTTCAGATGTGTATGATTCTGATAATCATGTTCAGATTCATGTAAGGAACAGTTGACTCAAGACGAGCGTAAACCTATTTCAGATATGTATGATTCTGATGCTCAAGTTCAGATTCATGTGACGAATTGGTAGACTCAAAGCGAACGTGTTTCAAATGTGTATGATTCCTTGTAAAGGACTAATTGATTAAAAAAGATCAGATATGCATGATTCTGATAATCAAGTTAGTTCAGATTCATATAATGATATAGTGAACTAGTTGACTCAAGGCGAGCGTATTGCAGATGTGTATGATTCTGATAATCACGTTCAGATTCACATAACGAAAAGTTGACTCAAGACGAGCGTAGGCCTATTTCAGATGTGTATGATTCTGATGCTCAAGTTCAAATTCATGTGATTTGTTGATGACTCAAAGCGAACGTGTTTCAAATGTGCGTGATTCCTTGTAAAGGACTAGTTGACTCAAAAAAAGCATATTTCAGATATGCATGATTCTGATAATCAAGTTCGTTAAGATTCATATAATGATATAGTGAACTAGTTGACACAAGGCGAGCGTATTTCAGATGTGTATGATTCTGATAATCACGTTCAGATTCATGTAAGGAACAGTTGACCCAATACGAAGATAGTTTAGGTGTGTATGATTCTGACCATGAAATAGAACTTTTGCAACTAAGACTCTGGCTAGGCGGAAGAGAAGGCCTACTGACCTTAACTCTGCCAGATTAAAGAAATAAATAATAACTTTTACCAGTAATAATAACAATAATACTTTATTGTTATTATTATTATTATTATTATTATTATTATTATTGTTATTATTGGTTGAATGAAGACAGTTAATCTTAATACAAAGTGATAATCTAGATAAACAAGTAGAATAAAGCTTCTAGTCAATATGAAATAGAAACCCTCTATACAAGTATATTGAATATGTATGATCCATTTATGTAAGCAGTTCCAGATATTGACATGTAAAATATTCAAATTGTGGTTTATTTAACGACGCTCGCAACTGCAGAGGTTATATCAGCGTCGCCGGTGTGCCGGAATTTTGTCCGGCAAAAGTTCTTTTACATGTCACTAAATCTAGTGACATGAACCTGTCGCATTTAAGCACACTTAAATGCCATCGACCTGGGACGGGATCGAACCCGCAACCTCGGGAACAGAAGGCCAGCGATATACCAACTGTGCCACTCAAGGCGACTGTAAAATATGTAAATGACTAAATATGTGGAATTATTTTACACATATTATACTCATATTACGTTTATTTTTTGTACCATTTCTATAATTTTAGTATACCTATTCATCATAATCTTTTAATATGCTTTCTTGTAAGTAGCTCTGTTCTGGATTTCACAAATTTATAAGCATGTTGTCACTGTTTACAATGTTAAACAATTTTCCTTAATTGCATTTTAAACATATTTCATGTAATGTAACACTTAAAATTGGGCAATTTTGTGTTTTAGCCAATGTACGTGCAGGCACCTATTGCTCATTATGGAACAAAAATATAAAGGGTTAAGTGCTATATTATTACGAAAGTTGTGTACAAGAAACAAAAACGAGATAATAGCATTAGGTATAGAAGATTACAAAAGAACGAAAGAATGGCATACATAACTTTACCACCTCGTATTCTAAAACATTACCCAAATCTATGAACATCATTTAGAAATATCGTCGTCGTCGTCATCATCATCATCATCATCATCATCATCATCATCATCATCATCGTGGATCCAAGGTATAGTTCCAATAACCTGTTCCAGTCTCTGTAGCTGTCTAGAAGTCATCTCTTAGAAGTGACACTAGCCTATACATATACGAGTACATACAAACGCATTTTAAATTCAAGTTTGTATAAACATTTCTGTCAATCGTAGATATTTCACAATTAAAATCATTTTACAGAAATTATAAAGTTTATGTTATTTGGACGGAGTTACGGAGTTAATAGACCAACTGACAATTTGAAAAAAAAATAGATATTTGGACAAATCTGTTGTTGGCAGGCTAATTCAACTCGGAAAAAATCAGGAATGCTGCTATTTATAAGGCAAATTCGTTTATTGCATAAAATTCATTTACTTATTTTGCTTTGCTGGACTCTTATCTAAAATCGGTTAGCCTTTTTGGTATTATTTGTGCTACTTTTTTGTAATAGTATGAATAATGTTATAATATTCTTGCATAAAATATTTTATAAAAAAAAAGAAACATATTTATTTCAATGGACAGTATCTCGAAACAGGTTTTTGACGCTTGGTCTCTTATTGCTCATTATGGAACAAAAATATAAAGGATCAAGTGCTATATTATTACGAAAGTTGTGTACAAGAAACAAAAACGAGATAATAGTATTAGGTATAGAAGATTAGCCTACGAAAGAATGAAAGAATGGCATACATAACTTTACCACTTCGTATTCTAAAACATTACTTAGAAATATCATCATCATCATCATCATCATCATCATCATCATCATCATCATCATCATCGTGGATCCAAGGTATAGGTCCAATGGCCTATTCCTGTCTCTGTAACTGTCGAGAAGTCATCTCTTAGAAGTGAGACTAGCCTATACATATGCGAGTATATAAATGCATTTTAAATTCAAGTTTGTATAAACATTTCTGCCAATCGTAGATATATCACAATTAAAATCATTTTACAGAAATTATAAAAGCTTATAATTTATTATTTGGACGGAGTTACGGAATTAATAGACCAACCGGCAATTTGAAAAAAAAATGAGATATTTGCACAAATCTGTTGATGGCAGCCTAATTTAACTCGGAAAAAATCAAGAATGCGATATCTGAATTTTGCTGCTATTTATAAGCAAAAATTCGTTTTTGCATAAAATTCATTTACTTATTTTGCTTTGCTGGTCCTTATTTAAAATCGGTTAGCCTTTTTTGGTATTATTTATGCTATTTTTTTCTGTAATAGTATGAATGTTAGAATACTATTTGCATAAAATGTTTTATAAAAAAAACAGATTTATTTCAATGGACAATGTCTCGAAACAGGTTTTTGGTGCTTCGTCTCTTATTGCGTAACTCCGTCCATTTATTTTTATTGCAATTTATTTAAATATTGTCCTTACCTTTATCTCGACGTAGAATATTGCCTGTACAGTAGACTGTCCCGCCTCACAGTTGTGTGATGAGGGTTGCCGGAGTGCAGGTGCTCAACAGCTCCAGGTAAAGTTCAGTAATTGAAGGTTGCATCTGAGGTTTACCTTTGTCGTTGCGTAATGCATTTCATTGCCAAAGCTACTGTTGCTTATGCATCGTGCAATCGAACGTTAATGCCCCATGACGAATCAGAAAAACGAATCTTGCTCTTCGGAAAATAACAGTACGTGTTTTTCTGGCATAAAGCTACTTTAAATGCTAGCAGTTTACTCAGTAGCGATATCCGTTATATTACGTAAATATCGTTTTATTTATTTGTAGAGTAGAATTGGTTCTTTCCTTCTCAGAGTTTATAAATTGTAGATACAATTTTATTTTGTGTAAAGCTAGAAAGTATGGTTGATTTTAAATATGTAACAGCTCAAATTCAAATTATTATTATTATTATTATTATTATTATTATTATTATTATTATTATTATTATTATTATTATTATTATTATTATTGTTCAGAAATATATCAGAGTATTATCCCCGGGACATAATAGTTACATGACAGAAATATTTGTATTTTCCATTACGTAAAGAGTATATTTACGTTAGAAAAAGATTGCGTAACTTCAGTTTTATTAAAAACGGCTTGAAACTACTTTATTGAAATAATGACAAATGCAATTATTTACGAAATATTTGTAAAATTGAATTATAATATAATCGTAGTACAAAGTTCAATTTCTTACCAAACGTTACACTTAAATTTAAGATAAAATGAATGATTTTCCTTATAGAGAAATATTATCTTTCACCTCTAAAATATTTTAAACTTTGGCGCCCTTAAGATTTGGTGCGTTTCTGCAATGCCAATAGCACTTTGGTGCGTTTAACGTATATGAAATCTTTCTAGTATTGTAAGATATTATAATATATTTATACAATTTATAATACTCTGTAATATAATCAAATTATATACATGAGATATAAACAGAGATACATAATATATTTTGGAATACGACTTCCACAATTTTGTTATAAAAACAAAAATTTATTAACAATTTCAGAAATTAAAAATGATTTTACTTTGACACGTTAGAAGGTACGAGTATAATACGTCCTATTTGGGATAATTATTCCAGGGTAATAATAAGTTTATAAATGAGCTCTGAAATAAATTGAACGCACTGTTAGTTTCGGAAAAGTTAGTTACATCTTAACGTTATCGGTTGTCAATATATGCAAAAAGTATTGTCCGTGTTACCGTTGTGAGCGGGATGTAAATAAAATTGCCGGACGACACAACTAATCGAGCACTACTTTCAGTGTGGCGGGTTGTACAAGGTTAGTGACAACACAGAAGGATCTTCTCGTGCAAGGTGGTCGCTGGAAGAGCCCGTCTCTCGTATCCTCGCGGCTCGCGCCTGTGAAGGAGACTGTCGACACGACGAGCGGCGACTGCCAGACACACACCTGATCCACAGGCTTGTTATAGTAAAGAGCACCACGCATGCGCCGTGCGGGACTCCACCTCTGCTAAGATGAAAAAAATTCCTAGAGGGAGAGGGGATGGTTGTCATGGAAACCATCTCCCGCCAACTGGTCTGGACCCCCATTCAAAAAGAAAAAAAGAGCGAGAGAGAGACTCAGGAGGGTAACCTTTCTTTGAAAGACGTTCGTGCTCGCTTCATTGATGGGAATACGAGAGCTACGCTAAGGGCAGAAAGATGCTTCGTGTGGGTATTGCAGGTCGCTGTAGGTATCATCTCTCTGAAAAGAACCCGGATATGTTTAGACACTTATAATACTTAAAATGCAAGGAGATGCACTATCATCTTTACTTTTTTTTTAACTTTGCACTAGAGTATGCATTAGGAATGTCCAGGATAACAGAGAGGGTTTGGAATTGAACGGGTTACATCAGCTGCTTGTCTATGCGGATGACGTGAATATGTTAGGAGAAAATCCACAAGCGATTAGGGAAAACACGGGAATTTTATTGGAAGCAAGTAAAGAGATAGGTTTGGAAGTAAATCCCGAAAAGACAAAGTATATGATTATGTCTCGTGACGAGAATATTATACGAAATGGAAATATAAAAATTGGAAATTTATCCTTTGAAGAAGTGGAGAAGTTCAAATATCTTGGAGCAACAGTAACAAATATAAATGATACTCGGGAGGAAATTAAACACAGCATAAATATGGGAAATGCCTGTTATTATTCGGTTGAGAAACTTTTATCATCCAGTCTGCTGTCTGAAGTTAGAATTTATAAAACAGTTATATTACCGGTTGTTCTGTATGGTTGTGAAACTTGGACTCTCACTTTAAGAGAGGAACATAGGTGTAGGGTGTTTGAGAATAAGGTGCTTAGGAAAATATTTGGGTCTAAGAGGGATGAAGTTACAGGAGAATGGAGAAAGTTACACAACGCAGAACTGCACTCATTGTATTCTTCACCTGACATAATTAGGAACATTAAATCCAGAAGTTTGAGATGGGCAGGGCATGTAGCACGTATGGGCGAATCCAGAAATGCATATAGAGTGTTAGTTGGGAGGTCGGAGGGAAAAAGACCTTTAGGGAGGCCGAGACATGGATGGGAAGATAATATTAAAATGGATTTGAGGGAGGTGATAGAGAATGGATTAATCTTGCTCAGGATAGGGACCTATGGCGGGCTTATGTGAGGGCGGCAATGAACCTCCGTGTTCCTTAAAAGCCAGTAAGTAAGTAAGTAAATAATACTTAAAATGGACTGGGGAAAAAGGCACTATACGTAAGGTGACCAGACGTCCTCTTTTGTTCGGACATGTCCTCCTTTTTAGCCCTTTGTCCGGAATCCGGGCGGATTAAAAAAAATCAAGAAATGTCCTCCTTTTCGTAACGTGTATGCCTAATATTTTGAAATTATGTGATTTGACGCATTTTTCAATTAATTTGCCTGTAGGTGGCTGTAGCATCGACGGTAGGCCTATATAGGGTAAAGGTGCCTAATTCCGTGATACCCATAATCCCGTGATAAAATTTCAATTGCCTGCCATGGAGTTGTGGTCTCTGACTTTTAAGTTTTTGAAATACCTAACAGATGCCAGGAGATGTCTTCTTTTCAATTCTATTGACTACCCGCCTTTTGAATAGAAACAGTCTACTGCAGAAGCTTTTATTCAGTGACAGTTCTTTCTCTTGTGACCGCTCCTGAAGAAACATTTTATATTTAAAGTAAGAATTAATATAGCATTATAAAAAAGATATGTTACTGTAGATTATAGTCAATGTGTATGATTATTTAAACATTGTGAGACAATAACAATGCTACAGAAGCTTTCCCATTTTCGGATTTATTTTCACATTTCTCCTTCCTGGCTCACTCGACCAGTGATGCCAACGCTAAATTGTGAAAATTAATGTCTATGAAAGAAAATAGTTCGTGGAAATAATAATAGAAATGAGTTATAGAAAACATAAATTATAATTATAATAAAATAATAAGGTATATATTTAACTTATTTACAGCTTTAGTTAGGAATATAAACAATAAGAAATAATTGTGTCATAATTTAATTTATTCGAACTAGACTAAATTTTGTATTGAATTTAACTTTCAGTTTATTTTGTTCGTAATATATCATATGTAATATGTATTCCTGTAGTTACACAAGTATTTTCTATGAAATTTGTCACTTAAGCTCTTTTTCTATGTTGTAATTTCTTGCTTAATCCATATGAAAACAATATACCATGACTTTAATGTGTTTTTCCAAATACATTTTTGTTTTCTGAGCAATTAATGAGGATTATTTTAGTATCACGGAATTAGGATATCACTCACGGAATTAGGAAACCGCTATCACCGAACATGGATTCCTGTCACGCATTTAGGAGCCACTGTATAACAATGAAGAATCATATATTATATACCAAACTTGTGAAACTGTTGACACTGAATTTTGTAAAAACTGTAGCTAAAGGTCCAAATAACGTCATTTAGGTGTTATTTGAAAATTGTTATTACAATTTTGGCATAAATATAGACTTTATTAAATATGTCACGGACTTAGGCAACCTTACCCTACTCTTTGCCAATGATCATAACTCTCTTTGCTCCTAGTTGTTATGGTCGTTGCTTTCATATGTAGCTAACTGTAAAATCATTTTATATTATCAAGTTTTATCATAAGTATGCTGTAATAAAATAAATATTGACATAATTTTAAGTAGGCTGTAATATAGGCCTCAGCCTAAATCTAAATAAAAATATTCTGTGCGCTTTAATAATTTAATAGCCGCCCAGAACAAGGTTGTAACCAGCATATACGAAATTCTTCAAAAATGAGAAAAAACACATTGTACTGTACAGTAGTGGCAAAAAAAAAAAACCGGACCGACCCTTGTAGCTGATTTCAGAGCCTTGTTCACTCCAGAGCACGATAGACTGGTAACTAAGACTTCCGTGGTTCGAATCCTGCCAGGGAAGGAAACGTTTTTTGTCCCTTATTCAAATTTATTCCCAATACTTTTCGATTGCAGCGATATTTTACTACTTAATTAACTTATTATTCCCAGAACATGAATTTTACCAGCAATCGACTTTCCTAATGGCATATTCTATAGCAAAGTTAAAAATTAAAGGTGATAGTGCATCTTCTTGCTTTAGCCCACAATGAATTGGAAAAACGTCCGACAGAATCTGGCCTATATGGACTCTCTGTACGTTCCACTGAGACACATTTTAATTAATCGAACTAGCTTCTTGTGAATCCCAAATTCAATAACAATATTATATAAATCTTCTCTCTTAACCGTATCATATGTTTTTGTATAATAATAATAATAATAATAATAATAATAATACTATTAATAATGATATAAATGATAATAATGACAATGATAATAAATATATTTTTTTAAATTTAAACGTCTGATTATTTTGCGTTAAATTAAAACAATTTTTTTCTTCATACTTAAACGAAATTTCATAATACAATGTTCTACATTGTACACCTCAGTCCAGGGGATCGTACTAACGTAATGTGAGGAAAAGAGAGGTCTCATCATCAAGAAACCACTGGTCTAAAGCCTTGGTTTTTAACAACTGCGCAATGACGCCTGCGTGTACGTGGTGCGGCACGGCGTCAAACCGAAAGCTTGACGCGTGCGTGGCGTGCACTCTCGTGGTTTTTAACAGATCGTCATTCTGTGCATCTCGCTAGGAGTATCATGTAATTCGCGCGTTTCATTTTGTCATGGACTCACTTGTTGCCTGTTGTTTCAAGAGGAAGATGATGATGTTAATGATTTAAGATTAAACCTACTGGTTTACTGTGAAACTAAGAGTGCCATAGATATTTTCAAGAAAAGAATAGACTGCATTTCCAGGCTTGGAAATCCTGTTCTTGTACAACTTTTCGTAACGTCATAAACAGGCAAGCTATGCACATAATATGTTAATAATTTCTCTTCAAACTCTTATTTCGAACTCATAATACAAACTCAATAAATGCTGGAGGTCTACAATACAGGAGCAATATTTTATAAAATCTCCAATTTATTACAAAGAGTATGACTGTATCATTACTTGGGGTCGGAATTACTGTACATGCACTATAAAGTAGTATTGCTAGTTCGTATAATAATTAATCACGCCCTCATACCTGTCTGCTTTCAGTTGTTTCCGGACTCTTAGCTGTGGTGTGGGAAGCAATGCATAATACGTCCAATCACAGAAACATTTAAAGAAGACAAAACAAATTTAAGAACAGTGCCTCTTGGAAACCGTTGCAATGGTAAACTGCACGTGTGAAGGACTAGGCGCGCAGTTCAATAGGTGAGTACTTGCCTCCTTTAAGTATTATTTAATATTAATGGAATATTTAAACTTCGTAACACTGTAAACCAAGCCTTCTCAACCGTAATGTGCACTATGCTTACCCAAATAGAGTTGATGTCATTTTATCATATCAGACATGTATGGGGGTCTAGGTTAAATATAATATACGAAGTAGCAATACCACTTTATAGTACATAACTAAATTCCGAACCCTAATAATTATATCACACTGCATAACACACTACTGCCATGGATAAATATATAATAGGATGCGGAACTGCGGTCAGCACCATCTGGTAGCGGGGGGCTGAAATAAGATGATCAGCGCCCAACGTCGTAGGTGGTGAACATTAGAACTACGTGTTGGGTACATTACCCAGAATTCTCTATTTATCCGTTCGAGATATTGCTCGAAGACGTCGAAGAGACAAGATGGCAGACAGAAACTTGTTAATAAGTGAACATAAAGTGATACTACGTGTGTATAAGCAGTGTATGGTAAACAGCGATGTTTATGGACGTTGTAAAAATAGTGTTGTTGAATGTATTGTAAAGTAATAGTAATATAATAAATTGAACTTTCTAAGTAGTTCTTGCAGACTTTTCCATTGCGCTGTACAGTAAATACCCAAAGAATACAATCCCAATTATCTAACCTTTTGCTTTATTTTTTTGTCTCTGTCTGGTTATATTTTAATTGGGTAGTGTAAAATAGATAGTCTCTTTTATCTTCCTGTTGGCTCCGGTAAGAATTTTCAGTAAAAGATGCTGTGAGGAATAAAAATGTAAATGTTTTATTTTAAATTGAGTTAGTTTTGAATATCGATGAGGGTGGGAGGGAATACTTTCTGCACAGTTTAACATTTTCGTCACCAGGTGCGCTGCTAAATGCATGGAGTAATTAGTTTCTCTTTTCGCTACTTGGTGCGCTGCTAGATGTAATAACGCCCCCCCCCTCCAAACAGGTGGCAGCAAGATCAATTTCTTCAACAGCACCTCTAGTATGTGTTAAGGGACACTCTGTAAGTTTCGCATCCTATTATATATTCATCCATGCTACTGCGTGTCACGCTGAAGTCAAAATCTGAATACTGTTGCCGCATTACGCAGCGGGTCTTGCGCAGAGTCGCTGCGCAACAGTCACGTGCCTCCTAATAAATAAACACAGATCTCACTTTTGCTTGGCGCATCACGCACGCGTCATTACGCGGTTGTTAAAAACAGAGGCTTTACATCGTAAGTAAGCATGCTGTTGCGTTGGGGTGTTGCATTAAGAGTATTGCCCTGTACCATCAAAGGATGTTTATTTTGAGATTAACAGCAAATCACAACTCTCAGCGAAAGCGAATTAAATATGTTTGTTTATATGATAAATTTACTGCTGTAATGAGAGCTTAAAATCCTAAGTGGATTAATCAAATCGAATTTACATCCTCCTTTACTTAAAGTTTATGTTGAATGATTTATAAGTGAGTAAATCTGGCGAAATAACAATATTTACACCGATTTACTAACATTTATTAGAGTTCATTTATTTTACCCGAGTATCCCGTAAAAGAGGTCTTAACCTTTGCGAGAGAGGATCATTCAACACAAATATAAGGACCTCTATCACTTGAATTAGCCAAGCACCGGATTAAGTATACATTCTGAAGTGATAAACACTAGGAAATACGTATAAATAAATTGTGTATTATTACCTGCTTTGAATTATTTATTTTCCTTCCTTCTTCTTGTTCTTCTCGAGCCATCCTTCATATTCCTTTCAGTATTTCTTCATATTCTTCTTCTCTCTGTTAACATTTCTCCTCCTTCTTACTCCCTTTTATGTTTCTCTGTATCTCTTTGTCTTTCTTTGCTTATTTTTTTCTTTCCTTGTTTGCTGCTTTCTTCTTACTCGTTATTCCATATTTTTCTCATTATCTTTCTTTCTCCTTCCGCTTTCATCCTCTCTCCTTCTTCTCCAACTTTTTTCCCCTATCTTCTTTAATTATTTTAATCGGCTATTTAACGATGCCGAATCAACTGAATTTATCTAGCATCGATGGAATTAGTAATCGTTGGGATCTCATATAGATTCGTCTAACGATTCACCATAAATTACTTGACATTTGCTTTACAGTTAAGAAAAACATCAGGGAAAAAACAACCAGATATCAGCCCATTCTGGATTTGAACCCAAGCCTGAGCTCAGCTTCGAATCATGAGACCTGAACTTTGTACCCCATTTTTCTCTTGATTTCGCATTTCTTAAATTTCATATCGTTCCTATTCCATTCATTCATAAATTCATTCGTCCATTAGTTCATTAATTAATTTACTCTCATATACTCATTCATTTATATAGTCATTATTTCATTTATTCATCCACCCACTCACCCATTCATTCATTCATTCATTCATTCATTCATTCATTCATTCATTCATTCATTCATTCATTCATTCATTCATTCATTCATTCATTCGTTCGTTCAAATCGTATACTCATATATTCAGTCACTCGTACATACATTCACCGAGCCACCGGCGTAGCTCAGTCGGCTAAGGCGCTTGCCTACCGATCCGGAATTGCGTTGGTCGCGAGTTCGATTCCTGCTTGGGCTGATTACCTGGTTAGGTTTTTCCCGAGGTTTTTCCCAACCATAAGGAAAATGTAAGGTAATTTATGGCGAATCCTCGGCCTCATCTCCCCAAATATCATCTCGCTATCACCAATCCCATCGACGCTAAATAACCTCGTAGTTGGTACAGCTACGTTAAATAACCAAGTAAAATAAAAATATATACTCACCGATTCATTAATTTATTCACTTATCATCTCAGAAGTTACATTTATTTATCCATTCACTCACATTCCCACATATTCGTTTATTTACTGACTCATCCACCCATCTAGTTCATTCATTCATTCATTCATTCATTCATTCATTCATTCATTCATTCATTCATTCATTCATTCATTCATTCATTCATTCATTCATTCACCCATCCATATTCTAATTGATTCCGTCATTTATTTATTCATTCATTCATTCACTCACTCATTCATTTATTTATTATTTACTCCTCCACCTATATTCTCATTTATTCACTTATTTGTTCATTCATTCATTCATTCATTCATTTCAGCTCTCCCCACCCATATATTAATTTATTCACTCACTCAAATACCCATATTACTCATTTATTCACTCATATACAATACATATTCATTTATTCACTCATTAGACACCCATATACTCATTTATATACCCACACATTATGCATTTATTGATTCACTCATTTTTCACTCACTCATTTACTTATTGAACCATTCACTCATGTAGTCATTTATCAGCTAATTCGTTTATTCACTCCTTCGCTTATTCACTTGTTCGTTTATTCAGTCATTTGTTTATGAAATCATTCGTGTATGCTTTCACTCACTCACTCACTCACTCACTCACTCACTCACTCACTCACTCACTCACTCACTCACTCACTCACTCACTCACTCACAAATCCATTTATATCTTGTTGCGTGGTTTCTTGGTATATTTCTTCACTCCAATCTTCCTTTTTATTGTTTTCGTTTTCTTTACCTTTTCCTTCATTCTTTTTTTTTTCTTTACTTTTACTTCGTTCCATTTTCCCATTTTCATTTTGATTTTATCCACTTTTACTACCGTAGGCCTACTTAATTGGTTACAGATTGTATTTCCTCCTTTCTTTCTTATTTATATTCATTTTGCTTAATCCAGACTTCTTGTTTCCATTCCATTGTTTTGTTTGCCTTTCTTCCTCCTGCGAAAGCAGTAAATTTCCTGAAAATTTTATGTAAGTGATTCTTTCTTAAACAATCGAGATAAAGCAAAGCCTTGCTTCGGTCTGAGTTACGAACAACGGCATTGCTATTAGTATATATGAAATATTGCAGCAAGGATACTATTTTCTGGTGTTGAAAATCCGTGATGATTAGCAGTCCGGTATTCAATATCTGTTGTATATTATTAGTAAGCACTAATTTTATCCTGCGTTTTCCAAGCCGATTTACGTCAAATGACATTTAGTAGCGTCATAAATATCATTCTCGGTTTCGTAACCTCCACATTTTAATAATTTATGTGAGATTTTTCCTCTATGGTTTCCCAGAAAGTGTGTATCTTCAGTTTGTTTACGACGGCGCGTGCCAAATATGCGGCCGTAGTGACTCAAACAAATACACACGACTGCTGCCACTTGAGAATTTGGCCTTTCATCATGAAGGCGATCTCTTCCCTTTTAACCCAGAGTGACATTATAGATAAATATTCTCCGATTAATTAAAATAATTCTTCACAAAATACTGAAAATAATAATAATAATAATAATAATAATAATAATAATAATAATAATAATTATTATTATTATTATTATTATTATTATTATTATTATTATTATTATTATTATTACTATTATTATATAATAAAATACGTATAAATAATTTGATTTATATTACAAAGAGTTATATTATATGTCCACTAAGGAAACGCCTATATAGGGTGGAAGGGGACCGATGCACCAAAATTTAAGGGGCCATTCTACATGTTAAATGTAACAAAACTGTTATCACACTTTTCCTTCGATGAAGTACCGTTAAGCAGAAAAAAAAATCTTTGCCCAATGTTTGTAGCTCTCTATTGTGATAATAACCTGAGAGAAATGGCTGATAGCTATACAAGCAGATAGATCAAAATAACCTGAACAGTTTGTCTTGAATCTTTCTTGCATATTAAACGTTTAGCCATGAATTTAAATTGAATAATTGCGAAAATCGTTAAAATAAATCTTGCAATGCAGCGCACTGTCGTGCGTTATTAACTGAATACAGCAGAGGGGGAGGGGAAGGTAAGGAGTACAGATCGCGCATGGTAGAGTTATTGAAATAGCCGTGATGTTGCCAAATGCTTCATAGAAACGTAACGATTTCTTCTAAAACGACGAATATTAGAAGAAAATTTCTTTACATTTTTCAAACCTCTCCTCATGATCTATTACCAGTTTAATTTTGGTACAGAGGTTGCCATTCACTCTGTAAACCCAACGGTATTTTCAAAACTTCGAACGCTCTATATAAATTGTGATACAGAGATATAGTTATTGAGGTTTTTTAATACTCAATTAACATTAAAAAATGTAAACAATAACAATGGTTATATGTCTTCCTTTTTAAACAGAGGTTTGCAAAGAGAATCGCATGCCGAACCAGTCAAAATACAAAACGCTTTCTTTTTTAATTTACGATCTTTTGAAATGCCGTTACCATTACCCGAAATAGTAATACCAAAAATTAAAATGCTATTAAAGAATGTAAAGTAAATATTTCTAATGTATCCTTTCGTACTAATGGTTTCAGTTGTCTTAGCAAAAGCATTACCCCAGCTAAGCTGCAACAGTTCATTCCGTCATATGGTTCCCAAGTCAGTTCGTAGTCGATGATAATTCATAATAATTTTATATGAGACTTGATCATATCAGGTAAAATATATTTCCAATGTAAATAATTATTTGCATTTTATTGGAATTAAGATAGGAACTATTACTCCGAAACCAGTAAAAAAAAATCAGACAAGATATAATTCAAGACATTCATGTCAGAATAGGTATTATACATAGAAGTACCATAAGCGAAATGTATAGTTTGACAGTTAACATTATAGGGTAAATCATTATTCATTACTAAAAATAAGAGGTGTTCCAGCATCGAACCTTAAGGAACACCACAATCAACAGAAGATAATATATTTTGAATAGTCTCTATTCAAATAAAGAAATTTATGCTTAGGCCTACCTATAAGCTATAAATAAGCTACTTTACAAGGAAGCACCATTTAAACCATCCTTACAGTCTCGAATCTCCCCCGCGGAGGATCTGTACGAACCTGGAGTGAATCGTTTGTACATTTCCTATAAATTACTTTTCTCTCTGATTAAGTAACATATTCAATAATATAATTTATTTGCATATAATCAAAAGCCTTCAGAATTAGTTATTGTAGGCTTACTTGAATTTATATTTCCTATATAAATATTTCACATCATCTATAAATAATAATTCTTCTGAAACCATTGACTCTATTCTTGCTGTTTGAATGTAATTAGGGTAGACCAGAGTAATTGTAAACAGGGGGTAATTGTAAACAAATGCTGTGACAAATACAAAACTTCAATATAAAAATTTTAATTCGGGGAATATTTAAATTAAGATGTTGGCTAACATACAAAGCAGTTTGGCGCCAAATAGGAGTAACTGCTTAGTTGTGAAGGAATATTTTGTAAGAGTCTACAAAAAAAAGTTGAGAAAGAATTTTGCTTCACCTTCATTTTTGGCATTGTAAGTAAATGTACAGTGCTATTTTTTTTAAGAATATGTTGTTTTTATGAGTGATGTATAGTTGTTAACATTGATTACAATGGTTTTGAGATCTCCCATAACCTCAGTTCATTAAATGATGACGTGTTTACATTTGCCCCATAGTTTTAATTGCTTTGGGGGTAATTGTAAACATGTTTTACTATGGTTACATGTCGTACTTTTCAGTAATCAAAGAGACCCCCACCCAACTACACTGTGGAGGATTTAGAGAGGGTTGTCACAGATGTGAAAAATAGCAACTACAATTATCGTGAAGCTCAGGAGAGGTACTGAGTTCCTATATTCGTCATATATCATAGGTTGAAGGGACGAAATGTACGAGTGACTAAAATTGGAGTTGGAAAGAGTAAAACTCTTTCTTCTGAAACAGAACAAAGAATGCTCAGTGCCTTATACCCGTGGGAAAATTGGTGTTTACAATTACCCCTCTCTCAAAGGGGTAACTGTAAACAGGTGGGGTAAATGTAAACTAGCAATTAAAAGATGAAAAGAGTCAACCTTATTATTTTAAACCCATTTTCAGGGAAAAGAAAGATCTAAAAATAACACAATGTTTCTTTGTCATGCTTACCGTTACTGAGGGTTGTGTAATGTTGAAATGTATTTGAAATCAGTGAAAAGCGTTTACAAATACCCTGGTCTACTCTAATCTCTACCACATAAATAATTGTAGCGAAGTTAAATCAATTCAATTTCATAGAGGAGTTTGAAGTTCAAATTGCCTTACGGACAACGCATCAAAAGAGCTAATGTGTTCAGAGAGCATATTTGAAGTGCTGTTTCACTCTAGGGTCTCTTTCAGCAACGTTTGTCTCTTGATGACCATTTAACGTTCATAAACAAGGGCCTAGAGCGGTGCTATCCGTACGGTGAACCTAGAAAGATTACAACCGCACTCAAATGAACCTTTATTGACCGACAGAAGGGCCCCTGGGCCGTGGAGTTACTATCTTGGGGGTTTTTATAGAGAAAGAACACCCATGTCAAGACTCTTACTTTTTTAATGACAGGAAATTATGAGGACAGCGCATTGCCGTCATAGAATAAAAAGTAAAAGGTGGTCACGTGTTTTAAAGATCCAAAATTTGTTTTTAATTTCGTTATATCCACCGCCCATTCGTTAGAAGTCGGTCGCTAATTACGATCCTGACCTGTTTCCGTTATAACGTACCTGTCCAATTTTACAACATCTCCGTTCCTCCTTAGTCATTTTTAATGTTCGTTTAATTACCTGAACTAAACCAATATTTTGGAAGGCAATTTACGTTAATTTTCTAAACGCCCTCCACTTACTAATAGATTCGTACTGGGATAAGAGCATCCTTTATCCACATGTAGAAGGAATTCACATTTAAGTATGATTTTAAATTTTCATAGTGCGAAACTTTTTGGGCATTTACACCGTGTTACAAATTTAGGAAGAAGTAACCTATATTTTGAACCTGTTAAGGCTGGTTCACAATAAACCGGAAACGAGAATAGGAACGAAAACGAAAATGGTAAAATTGTTAAAATGTGTACATTTAAATGTGAGCATTCACAATTAACGAAACGCTTGCCGGAGCCCGGGATCGGGAACGGAGAGTTGGCCAAGTTTCAACTTTGGCTTTCACGTTTCACAGCCAACTAGATTCATTCTATTGCCATCTAAAAGCTATTTTGTCGTCGTATATTTTGTAGCAAGAAGACCGTGACATAACCTATGCATTATTTTGTTCTGTGCTGTGCATCATGGAGCAAGTTTTATTTGATGAGATTTTAATATTGAGTGTTGAGGAAAATCCTCACGTTTACGATAAGCGGCGCACCTCGTATAAAGATGATAAAATGAAGGAGAGTATACGTGGCTTTCAATAGCTGCATCTTTGAACACCGATCGGAAGCGAATCATGTTTTATTACTGTATTGGTTATATTACACACTACATATTCATGCTTCAGTTCAATAACTACTGTTGTATTCATTTTTGTTCTATTACAAATGTTTCTTCTCTAATTATTTTACGTTATGGTAGACTTAAAATAGGTTGTGATAATAGAGATGCATGGACATATAGTACCGTACCTAATGAAATGTTTCAGTTGAAATTTCGAAGTTGGTTAAGCTGTGTTTATGTTGGCTGCCTTGTACTCATGAGAGAACGCCATTGGTCAATTATACACAAATAACATCAGAATGCGTAATATCGACTTTACATATCGTTATTGACATACATATCGATATGCATAGTCGTCTACATTCTCGGTTTATTGTGAATCAAAAATTATCATATTCACGTCCTCTGCTTCTCGTTTTCATTCTGGTTCTCGTTCCCGGTTTATTGTGAACCAACCTTTATTAGGGGCTGGAAAATAACTCTCTAATCTCTTTTAGTGGTCTACACTCATGTACTGTGCCACAGAATATGTGACAGTGGCACAATGTCCAACAATATGTATAGAGGTGCACTCATTAGTTAACTTAATGAATAAAGCTTCAGCACGTAGAGGTGAAAACCCAGGTTCGAGCCCCGGTGCTGGAGAGGATTTTTTCTCAATTCTACTCATTCTTCACCATATGGTAATGCAGAATTTATGCACGAAAATATCATGTGTACTTCGTTACATCAAATAATATTAATGTGTTTTGCTTGTAAACAGATGATATATTTAACATAAAGGTGTAGAACCTAAGACTAGTGTGTAATTCCGTCCAGTATTAAACAAGGAACGACTGCCTTCAAAACAAAAGAATGGTTAGTTGCACAATACAGTTTAGCCAATCACAGAAATTATAAATTCAAGATATAATTCTGTGGCCGGGAGGAAGAAGGTCTTAAGTCAATTTTTTGTGAAAATGAGATTTTTATATATTCTGAAAGCGGAAACAATTCTCTACAATCTGGTAAAACGATTAAAGTCAAATAAGACTCCTGACTGGATTTATAGAGCGTTACCAAATCTCCTAAGTACTTTTTGAATCGAGCACACACAGAATAAAGGACTTAAAAATATTTAATACTTTATTCCTTATAAACATCACATGTTTACTTTCCATGCTTCCCTATTGAAAAGGTCTAACTTGTATTTTAGCTATTTTATCACATACCGTACTGATGCCCTTTCCTTTTACTGTAAACAGTCCTGTATTGTTTAAGACCTATTTTGCATTCTTAATAATTTACATTTCCCATTTATTTTGACATGAAAAAAGTCTTTTGTTTAAATAGTCCCTTCTTCTCAGTTTGGGTTGTAGTCTTCAAAGGGCTTAAGTGCGGCTATTTTTGGAAATAATCAAGTAAATTGTTAAATTAGCAACATTACCTGTTTTAGAAAAAATGTAAACAAATAATATCCAGGAAAAATCTCTCAATTAAAAGAACTCTATATTGACACCAATTTCAATCTTTCTACTGCTCTCTTGTAAACTATAAAATTTTTACTTAAGACCTTTTTCCTCCTGGTCACAGAATTTTATCCATTGGTCACCCTACCCCATTACCTTCTGGCTTAGTTGCCTCATGCGTGTCACTTATGGGGTTCAAGCCTGTCTTCGTACAGTTGACTAAATAACAATTTTATTATTTTTTTAATCTAAAATATTGCAGAACATAACAGGATCATCACATATTCATTATATATGAGGTCTCGCCTACGTGTCCCGGCGTAGCTGAGTTTGAAAGAGCACTCAGCGCGTAGAGCTGAGAGGCCCGGGTTCGATTCCCGGTGCCGGAACGAATTTTTCTCGAATTAAATGGTGATAACAGGATCAGTATTTGGTTGTTATGTGCCTATAACCATAAAGTTAATTACTACTTCTCAAAATTCATAAGAGAATTTACTAAAATTTTTGTGGTTATGTTAAATTTTACATAAAATGATCCCTATGTCAACATGGTGCAATAATTGGGAGCAGACTGTTGCATTGTCCTTATGCAAATGTCATTTGTAATGTAATCCCAAACCACGTTCGCGGGCCATGTGCATACGTATTCATTGATTACATGCGACCTACCCACAGGATCCAGACGAGAGCTCGTTCGAACTTGTCCACACAAGCACCAACACGCAGTCTGGCAGCCAGCACTTCACTACTCTTGTCATGTATGTCACTCTACAGGATGGTCACAAATAAGTTTCCCAGTGCAGGGAGAAGGATTTCACTCAGCAATAAACAATAAGTTGTTCAGCAAGAAGTCTCTTATTTGGTCTTCTTCCTCTTCTGTAGGTCTTTAATCCTCTGTCTTCACACAGTTAGCCCTTACTAAGGCTTTTAACCTACATTAGACGGACATAGGGTGCGTCTCTTGTGAAGGACAACCTTGACCTTAGTATACACAGTGGTAAAAGATAATGAGACTTGTATAACTGCATCGATATATGAAGGGTTCAGAACCATAGTGGGCCAAGCGGCATTTGCTAAAACCGTAGAAAACAAGGATTAAAATGAAGTTATCACCGTAATTGAATGGAAATATATAGCAAGTAATACAAAGTATACACATTCAAACTAAATGATACGTCAGTCTTCATTAAACTATGGTATTCACTTAACTTTAACCCTTGCTTTCTACGTTTTTAATAAATGGCGCTTGGCCCACTATGACTCTGAACCCTTCGTATGTTTTGGCATAGTATGACAATATGATGCGGTATGTTTCATTGACCATGAGTTACAGAAATACAGAATTAAAAAAGTAAAACAAAAAAAGAAAACTAAAAAAAAGAAAACAGTGACTTGAAACGTTAAATTCAAGTACACACTGGCTGAAACATTTTAGAAAACCCTCTGTGTAATTTAGAAAAGATAATTTTCTTCTGCATATAGATGCACCATCTACATGAAAACTACCTATTGAAAAAGGAAGAGAATTTAATTTAATGAGATTAAATTTTAATTGAATATATGAAAGCTTTCGATTAAATAAAAAAATATATATATATATATATATTTAAAATTTTACTTAGTAGAAACGTAACAGATGCACTTTCTCAGGTTGTTGTTTAGTCAACTGTCCGAACACAGGTCTGTACCGCAGAAGTGATAACAACAAGGCTACACTTATGAGGCAACTAGGCCAAGAAATCATGGGGTAGGATGGCCAGTTCCTTTCTTCTTTTTTCAGGTAATAAGTAAAATAGACCTATAATATATGAAAAAAAAACTAAAATAAGTATAGGACCTATCTTTCGAGTATACCCACAATACATGGAGATGAAATATTTCTCTTCTCATTGAACCAAAGTGTAAAACTAAAGAAGAAGGCCAAGGGATACTTATAATTTCGACCCAATATTGTGTGATAATTTTGTAAAAATGAATAAAAAATTGAAATTCTTAAATAATGAACTAGTAAAGAAAGTGTTTCAACTTTTTAAAAATCATAATGATTATCATAGTCTATTTTATCATTTATTTTTAGTTATGGAGAATGGAAAAAGTTACACAACGCAGAACTGGAGGCATTGTATTCTTCACCTGACATAATTAGGAACATTAAATCCAGACGTTTGAGGTGGACAGGGATGTAGCACGTATGGGAGAAGCCAGAAATGCATATAGAGTGTTAGTTGGGAGGCCAGAAGGAAAAAAAGACCTTTGGAGAGGCCGAGACGTAAATGGGAGGATAATATTAAAATGGATTTGAGGGAGGTGGAATATCATGATAGAGACTGAATTAATCTTACTCAGGATAGGGACCGATGGCGGGTGTATGTGAGGACGGCAATAAACCTCCAGGTTCTGTAAAAGCCATATTTGATCAAATTATGTATTCATTTACAAAGTTCGTTTTTGAAATATTCTACCACGCTCTAGTGTTTGTAACAAATACACTAGAACGTCCTGCAATACGTGGTGAAATCATATTTTCATTTACAAAACTTGTGATTTGAAACCTACCACACTCCAGATTTTGTAACAAACACACCAGAACACACTGTAACACGTGATTAAATTATGGTTTATTAACTAAACTTGTTCATGTGAAGACTCGTACCATGTTACAGAGTTTGAAACAAATATATCGGAACACTTTGTAACACGTGATGAAATTATGGGTCCATAAAAAAACGTGTTCGTTTTGAAACCTACTATCACGCTCCAGGGTTTGTAAAAAATACACTACAATATCCTGTAACATGTGATAAAATTACAGGTTTATTAACAAAACTTGTATTATTTATTAATATTCTCTTGTTCTGCAGAATTGGTAAGAAATTCACTTGATTGTTCTGTCCGTTATTTTTCGTTAACTTTTCAGTTCTCCTATTTTGGTGCTAGAACAAATGCAAGCTCCTCTTTCTGCTGTTAATAAACCATTCACCTGACGAAGTCATTCTTTTTTAATGGAATAAAAAGCAGGATCATAAGAATTGCAAATCATTCCGCTTATAAAACACAAAATAATAACAATGATAAACATGACTATATTAAGATCAGAATTATCCCAGGAAATGTAAACTCTTGTTGAATCAAACGAATTTTATTGCCACGACTTTGCAAAGCATTAATTACAAAATAAGGAACTATAATTCAGTAGATTGTTTTTACGGATATGAAACTCTACTCGCCTATTGTCTCTCGTTTTATTTAATCACTGGGTACACACGGATGCAGTGGGAGGATAATAATTTTAGACCGCGTCTCAGGGACATGACGAGACGCCGCATTGCATTGATTTTCCTTCGCCTAATTGCAGTAGTTACTTCTTAATTTGGTAGCGGTTATGAACAGTCCGCGGAGTAACAGATTTTCTGATAATTCATCCTGGAATACTTTTCAACCAATATCATTTCCTGAATACAACGTTCCTTGGACTAGTAGTAGTATTTAGTAGTATTTATTTATTTAACCTGGTAGAGATAAGGCCGTCAGGCCTTCTCTGCCCCTCTATCAGGGGATAACTACTTTCACGCGCTTATCTTGCGAGGTATGAAAATATTAATATGCGTTACAAGAGCTGTATGTTGAAGTTTTCATGTTCGAGGAAAAGTTTGAAAAAGCGAAACGTTGTTGAGCTTTTTTAATTTCCGAGAATTGAAAGAAAACATACCGCTCGTGTATCGTACATTATTTTGTGCGACGATCGTTTATTACATACCTGAAAGACGAATTTCTAATTTGTTGCAATGAAATCTCCATGTTGGTTTCTGTTTAATGACGCCAACTTCGGAACACCAAAATATCTTTCTTCAACATTGTTGCTGTAAAATGTTTTCTGTGTTTACTATACTCCAGCAGGCCGCGATATACGTCTGTCTTTTTTCCCCCAGTCTATAAATGCCAACTTAAAACAAACGGTAAGGTTATGTAATGATTTATTTTTCATTTTAATATTTTAACAATATTATTTATATAACATATTGCAGTAATAACACCGGCATCTGGAATCTTGTTGATTTTTTCACGGCTTCCTTAATGTTACTTGCATCACGAATGCAGCAACTTTAGTAGAGTTGTAGAGTTTACTTAATTTTTGCAAATATTTAAAAACAATACTTAACAGTGCAATTTAGGTGAAATTGCAGTGGTAAGTTTCCAATTTATAATTATTACTATATTGAACGTCTCTAAAAATAATATGTTAAAAGTCTAAAGCAGTAAAATCAATATGTCACTTAAGCGGTAAGAAGAGGGAAATTGTTATGCGTGTTAGGTTGGGAATACTGAATGTGGAATTTTAGACTTTCCGCGGATTGGTTTTGTGCGGAAACCAAGCAAATACGCACGATCTCGCACAAAAATATAAACCCCTTCAACAACTCGATCAAGATTCGAACCTGCAAAGAAGAATCCTCCGCCAAATCTTCCACCTACATAGAAACACCACAAACAAAACAGTTTACACCACAACCACAGTCTAGTATATACAGTCACGAAGCTTGAGTTGTTGAGGTTGCTAGGAACAATAGACTGTGCTGGTACTATTTCGCATTGTCTGTAATGAGGGGATAGAAGGGATCGTAGTGATTAGCAACTATCTATTACATATTTATTACATATTGAGCTTCGTGACTGTATATACTAAACTGTACTACAACAAAAACGTAGCCACTCTCCACAATATAAACCACACAAACAGGAAATATATATATACTCTACAATAAACCTCCTATTCAGAGTAGATGATAACTTCTGCACTAAAATGAAACCGGTAGTACATCATGAAAAGAGATTTGAAAAGTCTAAATAAGTTTATTCACTATCATTCGCCGTTTTTTGAGGAAATCGTTATGTTTCTATGAAGCATTTGGCAACATCATTGCTGCTGCAATAACTCTAATAAGCGCGGCCTGCACTCCTTACCTTCCCCTCCTTCTCTGCTGTACTTAGTCGGTGACGCACGACAATGCGCTGCGTTGCAAGATTTATTTTAACGATGTTTGCATTATTCAACTTAAATTCATGGCCAAACGGTTTAATTTACAAACAAATAATTCAAGACATTATCTTTTCAGATTATTTTTACCTCTCTACTTGTACAGCAACCAGCCATTTCTCTAGAGACGTTACCGCAATAGAGCGCTGCAAACATTGGGAAAAGACTATTTTTTTTCCTATTTAAAGTTGTTTCATCGAAGGAAAAGTATAATAAAAGTTTTGTTATATTTAACACGTAGAATTATCTCTTAAATTTGAGTACCATTCTGTATACATAGGCCTTACACATCTTCGCAAATCACCAAATAAGAACAAGAAAACAACACTGGAGAAACTTCTGTACAACTACCACCAACCCCAACCACTAAACTAAAACACACACAAACAAAACCTCAACCACTTGTGAAATTTGAATACTGTCTGAGAGGAACACATGACAGCAACAGAGAGGCAGAACAATAAAATCGTACATCGGGTTAAAAATACATCGGACACATTTTTATCTAACCTTAATAAATGCACAGTGAATCAGAAAGCAAATCACTAGCTGGACAGAATTAATAACTTCTCTGCATTCTAACGGATTGTTATGAAACTTTGTACATGCCTTACAAGTGGCACACATGTTTTTGTGTAAAAACTCTGATTAAGTTTGCAGAAGAAAAACTATCCCTTTATAGCGGGTGCATTCAAACAAAATTAATAACTTCTCTAACAGATTTTTATGAAACTTTACACAGAAGTTACAGGTGGAATATATTTTTTGTCTACAAAGTATGATTGTTTTATAAGAGGAACGGTCCCTTTATAGTGGTGCATTTAGAAAAAATTAATAACTCCTCTCCTACATAACACATATTTTTATGAATCTTTGTGCAACAATTAGGCCTACAAGTAGCATACAGATGTAATCAGAATTTGTACATAAAGATATATATTTTACCTGTAACTCCTGTACAAAGTTTCATAAAAATCTGTTATGTAGGAGAGAAGTTAATTTTGCGTAAATGTACCCTCTGTAAAGGAAAACTTCCTCTTATGGAACTGTAAATATAGTCTGTACACAAAACATATATTCTACCTGTAACTTTCGTACAGTGTTTCATAAAAATCTGTTAGATAGGAGAGAAGTTATTTAGTCTAAAACCACCCCCTATAAAGTTTCTCGTACGCAAACGTAGTCAGAATTTGTACACAAAAAATATGTGCAATTATAATGTCTATACAAAGTTTCATAACAATCCGTTGGAATACAGAGAAATTATTAATTTTGTCCAGCTAGATTTGCGTTATTGCACACTGTGTGACGTTATGTAGTTCCATCCCCCCCTCATGCATTGCTATTTTCAATTGAGATGGATGGCTACCGATGATGAAAAGATAGCAATGATCTATTATTGTATGTGCTTAGAAGAAGAAAATCATATAAATAGAAGTTGTTCGATTCATCCCCTGAAACAAAAAAAATATGTATCGATACTTGGTTTTATAAATGCGATAATTTATTTCGTAACTTCTTATCACAGTATTACACTAGGTTCTTCTTGTGCTTTTTTTTTCTTTTCAATGTATAATCAAATCCTGGTGGCTTTATATGCACATAAACAAGTGTATCTGTGTCTACATCCATTTTAAGTTTAATTGAGAAAATATAGGCCTAATGTAAGAATATTAACCCACATTGGATATAGAGTAAATGACGAGAGTGAATGAGCAGACAGCAGACTTTACGCATGCGCAGAATGAAGTGTACGATCGTGTCCGCCAGCGAATGAAACTTAAGGTGATATCACCGATTTGTTCGACACCGTCCGAGACAGTCCGTGGTTGACCAGGACGAATGTCCAATGCAGTATGCTGCAGCCTTGTAATAGTCATAACTAAAGATGAAGGATTTGTGCGGTTTGTCGTCAGGTTGCGTGTGCACAGACGTTATACAGCTGTATGCCCAGTGCCTGTTTTGACTTCCGACGTAAACAAACCACGTGAAGAGTACAGCCTAAAAATGACAAATGCAACACTTCGTTAAGGTCTAGCAGATGACAATATACAAATATGAGGAATATGTTGAAACATTAGTATAGTTAGAAGAAGAAACGTGCCTTTATGATTCATCCATAGCTTCAGAGCCATCACATGCCGAATTGCACTGCACTACTAACATTCTTAAATTATCGAATGTCAAACGTCGTCGTCGATCACTCACACAGTTTTTAACCGCGAAAAGCTTCTTTCAACGTCACAGGACGTTAACGGTGCTTATATCAAGTATACTATCCTATCGTCTGATGATTTTGCATTATGCAGCATGTTACAAATTGTTAAATAGCTCTTATTTTTCTGTTATTTATTCTTCATTCTCTGTGTGCAAGGTTCTGGAGATCCTTTCTTGAGTTTTTTCTTACACCTCTTTTATTATTGCTATGCCCTTGGATATTTCCAAACCAGATGTTTCTGTGTTATGCTTTCCGGTATCGTTTTGTGATTTTGGTGTATGAACTTTATATCTTCAAACAGTTTAGAGGAAATAAGGGATTTGGCAGTATTAATGGCAGATGCATTTTGAGTACTTAAAGCATCATTTACTTTTATAACTGAAGTGTAATTTACTGCATAATAAGAGACAGCCTCTACCCAGGTACCCCATCTTGTAATTACTGCTTTTGGTGGAAGGGCAATACCTGGTGCAATGTCTCGAGATTGTTGTATCCTTGTAGCGCCTTAAGAAATATTTTCTTCATTGCAGATATGAAGGTGTCAACACCACTAAACATAGCACGGATCTCCTCAGTCAATCTATGGAGACCATGATCAAGGCACGTTATGTGAATAATGTTCTTATACCGTTCTTTTATTCCGTTTGCTGCAGTCAATACGTCCGTTCACCATTGCAGTGCACTGGACTATGAAGGCCTCTGTTCGTTCCGTGTTGTTATGATAAGACGACAAGTAGGCAAATGGATAGCGTGTAGTTGCATTTCTTTTGATTGCACTGGTCATAGTTGTTCACCTGTCTATCCACCTATGCTCCCTGTCGAGTCAATCTGTTTTTCGTGCCGCGCACAAACCCCTCATCTTTACTCATAACAATGCGTGTAATCATCGTCACATCGAGTCGACCTGGTTGGCGAGTTGGTATAGCGCTGGCCTTCTATGCCCAAGGTTGCGGGTTCGATCCCGAGCCAGGTCGATGGCATTTAAGTGTGCTTAAATGCGACAGGCTCATGTCCGTATATTTACTGGCATGTAAAAGAACTCCTGCGAGACAAAATTCCGGCACATCCGGCGACGCTGATATAACCTCTGCAGTTGCGAGCGTCGTTAAATAAAAAACATAACATTAACATCGTTACATCGAACGGTCCGAGACAAAATCGTCCTGTCTGAGACAGAATGTCCGATGCAGTATGCTGTAGTCTCATAACAGTTCATAACAATGAATGTAATCACCGTCACATCGAACGGTCCGAGACAAAATCGTCCTATCCGAGACAGAGTGTCTAATGAAGTATGTTGCAGTCTCATAACAGTCATAAGAATGCGTGTAATCACCGTCACATCGAATGGTCCGAGACAAAATCGTCCTGTCTGACAGAATGTCCAATGCAGTATGCTGCAGTCTCATAACAGTTCATAACAATGAATGTAATCACCGTCACATCGAACGGTCCGAGACAAAATCGTCCTATCCGAGACAGAGTGTCTAATGAAGTATGTTGCAGTCTCATAACAGTCATAAGAATGCGTGTAATCACCGTCACATCGAATGGTCCGAGACAAAATCGTCCTGTCTGACAGAATGTCCGATGCAGTATGGTGCAGCCTCGTAACAGTCAAAACAATCGTGTAATCACCGTCACATCGAACGGTCCGAAACAAAACCGTCCTGTCTGAGACAGAATGTCCGATGCATTATGCTGCAGGCCTTAGCCACAAGACCATGAGGGCGACAATTTCTGGGGCTACAAGGAAATGTTGTGTGTTTCGTTCGTTCACTCGTTAAGACGCAGAGCTGAGCTCAAATCATTCATCTCCCGTAGCTTACAATTTACAGTACGTCCAGTAGCAAATGAGGAAAGCAAAACACTACTCGAAGTGACTGACCTTAGAAAGAAATTCATTTGATTGTCGGCTGCAAGCTGTTGTCAGTAGCAATCATCAGACCTCTGCCACGACGTCTATCTTGGAATGTATCAAAGAAATAAACACCGGATCGTTGAAACGGGATTCATCGACTTCCAGGAACTGGGAATCCCCTCAGGAAAGATGAGGAACTCCCAAACGAGCATGAAGGATAGGAAATTATCATTTCATTTAGATTGGAAGGAAACGTTGTGCCCGCTGCAAGAACAACAAAACATGGTCGTCACGAACACAAGAGGCTCGCTCGGAATTGTAAAGCGACTTCTGTTCAAATAACGGCCAAGCGCCTCGAGACATTCTGAACGTTCAAGCCATGCAGGCTTTTTTCAGTCTTGGGTTCGAATCTTGTTCAAGTTACCGGTAACAGAGCAATTAAGATAACGTGTAATAATAATAATAATAATAATAATAATAATAATAATAATAATAATAATAATAATAATAATAATAATAATAATAACAAAATTACAGAAATAATTCTGTGGTTTTTCAGGAAGGGCAGCTTCTATCAAGGTATAAATTTTACTTAAAAATTAATCGTTAACTGAGAGAATGTAATATAAAAATCCCCATTACATTCATACAGGATGGCCATAAAGACTGAATACGTATAGGAAAATACATTAATACCTTTTCCTCCGCTTCTTTTCTTTCTTGGTCTTTTTCTCCTTTCAAAGTAATCTCCTCCAGTATCAAGTGCCCGTCGCCACACTACGCTGCGCAATATGCGGGCGGGCATTGTCGTGCAAAAAACCACCCCAGAGTGCAACATGATGGATTTCAGCCGCTTTACAGTTGTCGCCACAAGAAATCTCAAATGAGGAGTGTTTGGTCATCCTCCATACAGCCCTGATTTTTCGTCTAGTGATTACCATCTTTTCGTGAATATGAAGAAGTGCAGCGCTTTGACTATGAATTGCAACTCAGCGTCGTAGTTTGGCTTCTTTCGTAGGCGAGGGACTTTCATGACTGCAGTATTCAAACTCTCGTTAAATAGCCGGAAACTATGTAGAAAACTAAATAGAAGTTTGTAGTTCCAAACTGTTGTAAACAAATCCTGTTACCACATTGCTATTTTTGTTACAATAAAACGTACGTTACTTTGTGAATAGCCCTTCCATATTCAGGCTTAAATCGTGATGAAGCTGAGATTGAAATCATTGTCCGGCCTTGGAAATGCATTCCACTGTTTGTTAATCCTCCAGGAAAAACTCAGCACCAAGACGTTAGAAATTGCAACGAATAAGTCTTATCTTTAGTCGCGGGTCACTAACAGTTCGAAAATGCAACGCTTTTCTTCAACAGTAATAAACACAATAATTGCATCGAGTAAAGGTGGAGACACATGCAATTACGAGCCGCAATTGCGTTTTTAGTACGTTGTAAATATATTCGGTCACTTTGAAGAAGGAATGTTGTTTTAACACTGATAGTATCGGTCTACATTAATGGAATGACACCTTTGTGGACGTTCGTTACTACCGGAATATTCTTCTGTGAAATTATTTGTATTTTTCACCGAAAATTCATACCCGAATCATCCATTATTACTTGCAGATATTAACAATTATTATTTATGGCGTTATCATGTCAATCTTCTCCAAAAAATTAGTTACAATACAGAGTAATTATAAATACTGTAAAACTCAATCTGGACTGACCTTTTTAGATCAGTTTATAAGGTTGTTCAGGATCGTGTTGGTATCAGTCCCACCTCTCGTTCATTTACTGTTCGGACTACAATAAAATCGGGCTGCATGTTGGAAACTTGTGCAATTACAAACTGCAGTTGTCGTTTTTACTGCGTTGTAAATTGTATAATTCGGTTACTTTGTATAAATAATGTGTTTTTAACGTTCGATACTATCGACAAAGTATCACTTCTAGGCATGGTAGGTGTACACCGGGTGGGTGAAAAAATATGATCGTATTTTGCTTTTAATGGGACGTAAGTTGTGAGTTTGTTGTTGCAATGGTTGCGTGGTCTATACCATCAGCATTTCATGCAGGCGGTTCGAGTTCGAATGACAGTTAGGCCTGGGACTTTTCATTGATTATTCCGTAGTGGCACTTGCGACGATATATATATATATATATATATATATATATAGTTATTTATTCATCTATATATGAGTAGCTCTAACCTAGTATTAAACTTCAACCAATCAATCAGTTAATCAAGTAATCAATTTTACTGTCAAAAACTAAAGTTTTCCAGAGTTATAGACAAAGCCAAATTCAAGATATACATAAAAAACACACAAAAAATGCAATGTTAGCTTTTGAATTTAAAGAACTTATTAATATTATAAAATGAATTGGTAATAAGCCAATTTTTAAACAGATTTTAATATCTTTTAAGCTAACGAAATGGGCATCGTTCGGCTATCTATTAAACATATTTATTGCAATAATGTATAATAATGTTTTACTTTTAGTTAATCTTACATTAGGACTGAATATTAAGTGGTTATACCTAGTGGAGTGACTATGGAATTGACATTATAAATTAAAATGGCACGCGTATATTTCTCGTCATATCACAATTGAATAACATTATTTTGTTGAATATATTTCAGTCGTTCCTCCATGGATTATAATGAACTGTTTTAAGTACGCTATGTATTTTCGCGGACTCTCCTTGTGTATAGGAATGGACTCACTCACATTATTGTTTATCGGATATAACTTAAAGCCTTGGTTTTTCTGAATCGACGCATGCGACGTGCGAGGTGCGAGGCCCGCCTCGCACAAATCCGGACTACACGAGAGATAGTGAGTGGTTTCTATAACTGCGAGATGCGAGGTCTGCTCACCTCACAGCCATAGAAACCACTCACTATCTCTCGTGTAGTCCGGATTTGTTCGTAGCGGGCCTCGCACCCCGCACGTCGCATGCTTCGGTTCAGAAAAACCAAGGCTTAAGCATTTCATGGCGAGCGAAATGTAATTTCCGTTTCACCAAATTCTTTCATTTTTTTATATTACTGTAGGTGGAATATAGAAGTTAAACTTCATAATTGTTTAGCCTTATCTGTCTGGAAAGATAAAATATTATAGTTCCACGAAAAAAAGAGAAAATAATAAAGTTGAAAATACAAAAGACAAGAGCACTTTGCGAAATACACTGTGTCCGTGAAGTCATGGTGCAGTTTTGAACATTTATAATGTCTAAACGAAATGAAACGATGAAACTTGCGATACATTGAAGAGTAGCCTATGTCAAAGAGTTTCTGAAGCATGAATTTCAATTTTGTGCAGGTAATGACGCAACAGAACAATGAAGCTAATCATGCCATTTAGTCAAGATGTGGACGTACAATGAAGAGCCACCACATAGAAATAACATACACCGGTGGGATAATGAACCACAACCTCACGTCTGTCTGCACTGCATCGTCAGAATCAAAGAGATGTCCTTTGTACTACTGGAGAGAAGGAAAAAGGGGAGGTCGAAAATAAGTTGACTTTGGGGAATTCTGGACGTTATGCAAAGTAGACACCTCCATGGACAGTGGACTAAAGGCTGGTTCACAATATACCTGGAACGGAAACGAGAACTGAAATACATTTATTTTAACAATATTTCCGTTCTCGTTCTGGTTGTCGTTTCCGCTCCCGATTTATTGTGAACCAGCCTTAAATTAGAACAATGGGCTTTGGGCATTGGAAAACGACGTCAGTTGTCATAAACCGATATATTATTATTATTATTATTATTATTATTATTATTATTATTATTATTATTATTATCATTATTTATTTCTGTTATCGTCATCATCATTATTACTAAGGCTTAGAACTGTATGCCATTACATTGCGCTTCATTCGCCTCTGACTTTAGGTACCGGTACGTAATTGAGTTGGGATGGGGGGGGGTTCAGAATGTTTCGTTCAGCAGTGAACTTTAGTTGATCGGTTACATTACGACCGAATATTGCTATTCGTAATAGGAACATTCAACGTCTTGTAAAGAAGAATAATACCAAGGTGCCGAGGACGAAGTTTGTGACTTAATTTCAAATGAGGAAATTTGTAATAATGATACAGATAATTAATACTTGCGTAAAATATTTCAAATACACCCCCATTGTTTCTGCAGAAGTGGAATGAAGTTTCTCTAGATATAAGGCTTTTTTTTTTTCTAGCAACAGGCAATCATTCTCCTTTAAAATTTTGAGAATGTGATTTGTTATTCACTGCAACAATAATTACATGAAATGAAGAATTATTTAAAACAAAAACGTAATACGTATTAACATAGTGAAATAATAAGACTGATACTTGTCAATGTTATATTAGGTACATTTTCTACAGATAATATATAAAATGTTTTAAAATAGTGCAATTTTTCTTTAACAAAGAAAATGATGTCTTCAAATTTTTCTTTAGCACACAGTTGTGTTTCGAAGTCAAAGGAGTGGCTTTCAGCCACCCAAATGCTGAGGACTAACTTACCGTGATGATAAGCATGAGTTCAAATGAACGGAAGACACTGCGTTAACTCACCCCAACTCTGAGACGTACTCAAAGTTAGAGGCGCACGAAGCGTGCTGGTAGTATAACGGCATATACTGGGTGTTCATTTCAAAGTGTGTCATGAAGTCACTGTTGTGAGTAAGCGATTTGAAGCGAGTTTCAGCTTTTATGTCAGAGAAGCTGCCTATTAATCAAGGCGTTCAATCTGAACTTGAGAACGTGTACGGTATAATTGAACGTCGTAGCAACAGATGGCGGTCTGTAAAGTCTGTGTGCTACCAAAACCTCTTTCGAACTGTGTTTGTCGTGGGTATCATCGGTTGCGTACGGCAACATTCCACAATACAAATCAAATGCTCCGTGTCCATGTTGACCGTCGTAGTTAGTACGTAAGTCATCGTCTTAACCCTCTCCCCATATCCCGACAGTAAGAAAAAACTCACCTCAGTACGTGTTTCCAAACACTTTACATTCCTGCCACTACAGGCGTTACCGTATGTATCAGTAAGTACTCTTCAGAATGAACGCCGTACTTGCTAGGCAACTTCTCTGGCACATAAGTAATACGCCTCTGCGGAAGTGTAGGACGCTTGAATTCTCTAGGCTCATCTGCTAGCCATATGACGACATACAGCGAGCCATGACACACTTTGAACTGAACACGCAGTATTTCTCAGGCCTAATTATACTATCATCCTGAAAGGCAAAGGCAAAACTAGTGACACGTTTATCTATTGCACTAACCCCGATCTAGGAAAATTTTTATCCACGACTGTTCTAATGTTGCATTGCACCACGATTTCATACAGGGAATCCAACGTGAAACTAGACCTTGTTCCACCACGCTTCTTCAACCAGTGATCGGAGAAATGCCATGAATATAATTATGAAACGGAGAGCTATTGCCTAACACGGGGAAACGGGATAATCCCGGGAAAAAATACCAACTGCTACCTAATCCTCCACAAGCGTCAGATGAAAAATTCCAGTCCTTAGTGAGACTCAAACACGAACCGAAACAGTTTGAAATATCAGGACACACAGCCGGATGCACGTAGCAGGAACTCAATACAAAAACTGCATAGTCCTTCTTATGATCATAGAGGAGCTACGTGAAAAATAACATTTGTGTGATCGGGAATGCCAGAAACCCGTATTTCTTTAGTCAAAGTACTTTCTCTATGTTTCGTGCAGAGAGAAAATTAAAGATGCTGCAAATAAATTAAGCCTCTCAAAGCATTGTACACTCCTTCGGGAGTGGGGCCTGAGCACACACGACAAGTTGCATCGAACTGCCTGTTCGGTTGTATGGCACAGTGTTTAAAACATTTGGCAAGTGCCCCCCAAACCCGCCGCTCACCTCGACCCTGGGGTCACTTGCCCCTGACCGTGGCACTGGCAGTGAATTGACTGCAAGTTTCTTCCCCTCGCCTCCCCCTCCGAGGTCCGACGGGTGAAATCGAAACTGCAGGCTGACTTGACCTCAATATTTCACTTTCTGACGGTTCCTTTATGTATTAACCATTCGAAAAAGTTTTAACTTCGTCTCTGAAGACTTCGATTCTCACGTAACTAATTCATCTCTTCCTCTTAATGTTTTCTCTTTTCATTCCTTTATTATGCCTATTGATTCTTTCTTTCTTACATTATTCTTCTTTTTTCTCTATTCTTTCCTTTTACTTTCTTAACTTCAGTTCTCAAATTTACTTCTTTCTTTCAGTCTTTATTTATATCTGCCTGCCTGTTGTCTGTCTGTCTGTCTGTCCGATTGTGTATCAGTCTATTCTCTTTGTCTCTATTTGTTACCTTTTCTATTTACAAATCTCTCTTTAAATTTCTGCATGCCTGGGTACACAGTCTAGTGCAGTGGTCGTCAGCAGTCGCTGAAATGTGCAATGGGTACGCGGTGCAGTCCCATGTGCACCGTCGTGCAACAGGGAGAGATAGAGAGCATACCCGCTAACAGCTACGAGAGCACTATAGTGCACTGCGTTTCCGCGGGTAAAAGAGGCTAGCCCCAGCGTGCTCTGTGCTGACGACCCCTGGTCTAGTGTATACAGTCACGAAGCTTGAGCTGTGAGGGTGTTAGTAGCAATAGACTGTGCGGTACTATTTCGCATTGTCTGTAATGAGGCGATATTAGCGATCATAGTGGTTAGCAACTATCTATTGATGCATATTTACTACGTATTGAACTTCGTGACTATGTACTAGACTGTGCCTGGGTATGTCTGTATCTACCTACCTCTCTCTCTGCTCCTCTGCCCACGTGTGTCTCTGTCTGTCTGTCTTCATGTTTCTCTTCAAACAATTCTCTTTTTGTCTCTTTGCCAGCCTTTCTAACTTTCTCCTTCCTGCTTGTCCGCTTGTCAATCTATCTTTCTTTCTCTCCCTTTTCTGTCCTCTGCTTATCTCTCTGTCTACTTGTATATCTTTCTTTCTGTCTATCTTTCAAATTCAAATTTATTTATTTAATACACTAGGTTTACGCTACATTAGGCGAAGTCTCTATTGAATATCTATCTCTCTTTTGTCTGTGTATGTTTTTATTGATGCTCTATGTCTGTCTGTGAGACAGTCTTTACTTTTGTGTCTATTTATATATCTGCTCTTCTGTTTGTCTGTCTTTATTTGACTGTATATCTCTTTATTCCCATTAATATCTGTCTCTCTTCTCCATTTTCCTGTCCGCTTATCTGTCTCTCTAATTACTTATCTGCATCTCTCTATCTCTTTCTTTATGTATGCTTATTTTTCTGTCTAATCGCCCGTCTCTCTCTGCCTATTTTTTTTGTCAGTCTCTCTAACTGCCTATCTGATTTACTACTTGAGGCTACCAGCGAACGTTTCATTTAAAATGTTCTTAAAATTGAAGTAAACTAAAAGCTTACGTTCCACAAGTTTACTAGTTCCCCTCACAAATATTAGTAATTATAAGACGGTAAATTTTTTTTGTGGTTTTATATATATTAGTGCTTTGTTACTTAATGCAACAGAGAACGCTTTATTTAAATTGTTCTTAAAACTACGACAAACTAAAAAAACTGAAATGTTCCACAAGTTTATTAATACCTACCCCAATTATTGTTAATATTAAATTTTTTTTTCATGTTTAAATCATACACTAGTGCTTTATTAAGTGATGAAACATAGAACATTATATTTAAATTGTTTCTCACACTAAACTTAAAATAATATTTCACAAAATGCAATATTGTTACAATCACAGTAAATGTTCAGTAAAGAGTAAATTAGTTTTTTGTTATCACCAGGCTTCGGTCTAGGGACACAGAGTAACCAGTATGAAGTTTAGAGTACACGGAGTATAAATGACATCATGACCCATGTGGGGTGACTGCAACAGCACAGATGGGTCCGTAATGTGCATTATCGTTGTGTGCATTGCTGCTTTGCATGCGTTACGTATAACAGGCTTCGGCGCAGGGACACCTGATTGAAGGTAACAACTCACGTTAATACTTTAATAGTACTCGTAGATATTTATTGTCTACACTAGGAATGTACTGTATATACTGCATCTGTACAGGGTGAAATATATTTTGTGCCGTACTATGACGGACTGTTTACATGTTGAGACACGAAGTAACGACGCGCTTCATCTCCCATTCCACTCGACCAACAGAACACTATCGTCCGTGCGTTCTGAACTTCATGCGTTTCTGTGCCCAGGACCGAAGCCTGGTCATTATACACCCGTGTTTTATTGAGATGCAGCAGAGAAAGTTTTATTTAAATGTTATGTGCAATGCCAAACGTTAGCTAGTATTGACTCATAAGTCGGGTATTACTCTATTGACACGTGGGTTATTTTACGACACTGTATCAACATCTCAAGTCATTTAAGTGAATGAAATGAAGGTGATAATTCCGGTGAAATGAGTCCTGGGTCCAGCACCGATAGTTACCCAGCATTTGGTCATATTGGGTTGAAGGAAAACCTTGGGAAAAGTTCAACCAAGGAACTTGCCCCGACCGGAATTCGAACCTGGGCCACCTGGTTTCGCGGCCAGATGCACTAGCCATTACTCCACACGTTGCCTAAGTCTATATTACTACTTTATCACCAAATTTGTTAAGCAAAATGACCGCATCTCATTTTTTAAATAAAATTTTAATAATACTATAAACAAATAGCTGTAGGCCTAATTAGTTACAGTATTTTAAATGTAAATACGCTAATACGTAATATAAAAACATCAAATTGTGGTTAAAATGGATGCGGTATGTAATTTAAGACGTTGTTGAGATACGTCCTCTGACTCTACGACGACTGGAAGTCCTTCAACTTGATGTTGACTATTAGCTACTCTCCGACTCAACATTTCCAGTAATTACAGATGAGTTTTAACCCATTTGTATACAGCAGAATATTTCTCAGGTCATACACGCCTTAGGGAGAGAAGTGTTCCTTTTCGGATAGTACATATTATTGGTACGCCAGTGCACCAGCTGGTTGCGGCAGAGTGTAACGTCCTGGGGCAAACATGCTCCCGTTACACAACGTGACAGAGAATACTTCAATTTTTACCGGGTGGCTTCCATGTCGATAATGAGGACAGTTCACCATCACGGAAGGAAGAAGATGCCAGGGAATTCCGGGAAACAATCGTGCGAGGTTCGAATCCAAATAAGGTCATAAAAATGTTGCGTGTGTTTAACTGCAATTTTTATTCGTTGTTTGTCACGGCCTGGAGTAGTCGAACTTGAATGGCGGTTTCTTATGAATAGACAGGAGACTTTCTCACTCACGTAAAACACGTTAAGACGGAGAATGAAATGATGTCGTTATACCTTTGCAAGGACCAGCTGTACTTTATACCAATTGATCACTTGCTTTAAGGTATCAAGGTACTGTAAATCTACTATAAAATGCAGCAGTCCACATTTTGCTTTGTCACTCACAAATTTTTATAGCTAACAATTTGAAATTTTTAAGACAGATTAAGGAAACTCTGGTGAATATAATCTGTAAATTTTAACATTGTATCGAACATACGATAATTTAAATAAAAATGTTACAAAAAATCTTGTGGAAATAACAGAAAACAGTAAGACATGTCCCAGTTTTTGTCACAAATTACTAGACGGATTTGAATGAGTATTCTTATACAGTCTACAGACATACTTTAATTTTCAGTGGTTGAACTGTTTGGACTTTTTCCATTGCTAATTGTCAAAAGTTATAACACAACGTTTCGAAGAGTGGATCTTTCTTCGTCTTTATGTGAAAACCTACTGTTGGGATTGTTGGGTGAGATCCATTCTTCGAAACGTTGTGTTATAATTTTCCTTCCACTAGTTTATGAGAAACATTGTGATTTATATCTGCTTTCAGTTTTATTCGCAAGATTTTTTCTAATATATTTTATTAAAATTATTATATATTAGCTAGAATATTAAAATTTACAGGTTATGTTTACCAGAACTTTCTTATTCTGTCTTAAGAAATTCGCTTATTCTGTCTTAAGAAATTCGGTTGTGTCTTTATTTACTTACCATCAACCTCAAGGAAAACAAGTTCGCCCCCATTTGCCCACTAAGAATTGTAATAATTACTTAATTATGCCGAGTGGAAGGTGATATGAATCAGTAAGGGAAGATAAACATAAAAGTCTAATTTTATTATGGTCTTCGTGAACGGTTTATGAGATATTCATACCACAAAAACGAACAGGTGGCAAAATTTCAATACGTGTTCACGTAACAGTAGAGGTTGAATCGAAAAATTTCGTATATAACTGCACGAAAGGGACAGTAATCTAATACCTCACAGAGGAACATTGGTGGCTGTGCATTTCCTCCTTCCTTCCGACTTGTTTCTACCATCACTGAATGCACTGTTGTCACGTCTTTCTGTCACACACTTTGCTACCGATTTTCAATGAAATTATAGCCAAACCGCCAATGTTACGCAACAAACCAATTATAACATATTTGTTGCTATTTGCTCTACATCTCTCCAACATCTCCTGTTTTCCAGGAATATGCATTCCAAAATTCAACTAAAATAGTTACTTTTCTCAAAATCTGCTGTAAAAGATCACAATAATATTACACTTTTTTGTTTAACTCACTGCTCAAATTCATCCTTCAAAAAGATTCTGTTTGGCCCCTTCCACCATGCATGTCTATGTATAATTTGTATAATCACGTTGCAAATGTAGTATGTTAAGCGTTATGGAAATAATAATCTCTTAGTGTGCTATTCATAGACATTTCGCTAGCCTCGCTACGAGCGTGCTAAACTAGCTCCGACTTTGCCAGAGGAGGGACGAATTATTCATATCGCTAACACTGGTTTATGAATATGAAAAACGTTAGTTTCGCTGATCATCCACCGGAAGCCCGCGCTAAGAATGTCTATGAATACGGTCCTTAATATTTCTAAAATACCGGTAGGCCTATGCGTCTCTCAGAATATTAGTCTTTATGTTAAAAAAATGACTTATTGCGAGTTTGTATTGTATCTGTATCCCGTGTATAAAATAAGAATTAATATAATATGTTCTGAATTTGTAAGATATAGTTTCGCAAGTCATATTTAAAAAAAACTGGGTATAATATAACTGGGTGTACAGAGGTCAAGGGGTAAAAAATCTTCCAATATAGATTAAATTATATATATATATATATATATATATATTGATTCAATGCTGAAACTGATCAGAAAGAGGAAAAGGAATTATATTCTCGCTTATAGTTTTATTTTTCTATTATGTTATTTGTATTTCTTGCGGTTTGGAAGAGAAGACCTAATGGCCTTAACTACACCTGAATAAATAAATAAATAAATAAATAAATAAATAAATAAATAAATAAATAAATAAATAAATAAATAAATAAATAAATAAATAAATAAATAAAAACAATTGAACGTTAGGCACATGATGAAATGTTTTCTTTTCGGTGCCTGATTTACAACTGTTTTAAATTGAGTTAACCCTGGCAGGCATTTGGCTAAGGAGTTCATTAATTCATGTAAGTGACTTTAAGTAAAGATTCATCTTTATGGGCGAAGAAAGCTTAGTAAAGACATTTCATTTTGGTTGTCTTCAGTTAGATTTCCGAGATTTCCGAAAATTTAATAACCATTTTAATTAAAAATAGAAGCAGGAAGGAAAACCCGTGCAATGCCGGGTGCTTTCAGCTAGTTCCATATATAATATACCTTCTTATACGATCGTATTTTTTACTATAGGGTAAACATTGGTAATTTCGTGGCAGTGGTTATTTCGTGATACTTTTTCTTTGCTCTTTTGTAAACTAACCAGTGGTGTTACGAGATCCAAATTTCCGCCAAGGGATTATGTTGTCCAGTTTCCAGAAACATACAGCTAAGCTTTGTGTGACTATTGTAGTTGCTTCAGTGAGCTTTTATGTTTGGAGAGAGCAAATTTGCGTCGACTTCTCAGGCATACAAATTTTGTGGATGTTTGTAATTACATTACAGGCTTATTACTAAAGTTAAGCATATGATATTTGGTACAAAGATTTATTGTATCTTCATGAAATTTTAGATACATCTGTAGGCGCCATATAGGCTTAGCTTTACTGATAGAAATCTTAGCTGTTTGAGGCGAAATTTTGTTGAGCATTAAGTGTTACAATTTTTAAAATAGTATAAAATGTATTACAATAGGAATTTTAGAAATCTGAAGACAAGATGTGATAACAAAAAAGAAAACGGAGACGCAATGGGTTCAGTGTAGCTTCTGTTTGATTTGTTATCATTCTAAGTGTCAATGATAAGTGCTAGATGACTTGCAAGAATTTTGACAGAAGATGGAACATGGCTCCAGCATTTTGGACCGGAGACAGAGGCAGACAATGGAGTGGCATCATGCAAATTCACCAAAGAAATAGAAATTCAAAAGTACACCTTCGGCAGGAAACGTTATGGCTACTGTGTTTTTCGATCCAGAAGGACTCTTGCTTGTGGACATCATGCCACACGGAACCACCATTAATTCTGACGGGTATGTTGCAACTCTCAAGAAACTTCAAGTTCGACTGAGTCGTGTTCGACGACATCGGGAGAAGCAGGATGTTCTGCTATTGCACGACAACGCACAGCCATATGTCAGTCACAAGACCACAGACCAGATCAGAAAATTCGGATAGACAACACTGAAACACCCGCTTTACAGTCCTGAACTGGCACCGTGCGATTACCATCTCCTTCGTAAACTGAAGGATCCCTTCGCGGAACGAGGTTAGAAGATGACTCCCTTGTGCACGCTGCTAAAGAGTGGCTCAGAACGTGTTGGTCCAGACTTTTACCGTGCTGGTCTACAGGCCCTCGTTCCTAGGTTACGTAAGGCAGTTGAAAGGGACAGGGATTGTGTGGAAAAGTGACATTTTGTTCCTTAAGGATGCATCTACATTCTGTGAAAATAGCAAAGCTGTAGGTTAAAAATATAATTTTTAAACAAACGTTATGCATCACTTTTGGAGTTACCCTAGTAATATAGGCTATAGTAAAGTCCGTAATTAAAGTGTTCACCCTTTCAGGGCAAAGAAGATCCCTTTTCAATTTCAATTTTTACTTTGATTTCATTCTTATTATGTGTTGATATGTATTTCTATGTTTTCTTGCTATGAATATTAGACGGAATTACTATGTTTGAAGTCTTGTAACAATAAATGAGAATTTCATTTGACTTTAATGAATTTTTCCACAATTCTTCTACCTCTCACGAAATTATCAATGCAATATCACGAAATTACCAAGGTAATCACGAAATAACCAACCTTTCAGCTTAAGTTGTAAAAGTGGTTTTTGGCACATATTCAAGAACGTATTCAATCTTTTATGTCTCCAGATTTGCACAGCAAGTTATCATCTTTTAGATGAAAAAATCGGAATAAGGATATATTTACACATTTGCATGTTAAATTAGTTTTCATGAAATTATCACGAAATTGCCAATGTTTACCCTATTACAGCTATTGCTGTTACGCCTTGAAAGTTAGAATTCCCACATAGAAATTTATTCTCAGGGAAACCATTCTGTACAATATAAAACTATACTGAAATAGATCCATTACAGTGCACTTATTGTTACTTAGTTACCATTACAGTGCAGTTTTGCATAGGTTTTGGAATAACATTTCTCTAAATTTTCAATGCAAAATATATTGTAGTTTATTGTTAGTAAAATAACATGTACAAAAATGCAGTCTTAATTCTTCCCTGAAGGAGTAAAAACTCGTGCTCAGGGAGTTATCTAAACACATACTTAACACAAACAAATATAATTATTTGATACAGAGTGGGTCAAGAAAAAATAATATAGGAATGAATTAACTTTAAAAATACAATTTTAATTTTATCAATGTAACTCATACAAATACATATACATATTAAATCAATATATATTCTTTAAAAATTAAATTCCTACCGTTATTTTTGAAATTTATAATACTAAAATGTTCAAAATTTGAGTATTTTTCAATTATTTTATTATATAACCTTGGACCAAAGTAGGTACCATGGCTAAGAGCTGTGCTTGTGAAACACTTTGGTTCCTCAAGTCGTATAAAATCAGATCTTTTAGTTCCATATTTATGATGATACAATTTGAATTTATTAAGATTTTTATGTAAGAAGTTTAATAAGGCAATATAACAAATTTTGTTTAATTTTCAAAACATTAAAATCAGTGAACAAAAGCTAGGATTAGTAATCAATTGGTTTATTAAGGCATATTTTAATTATTCTTTTCTGAATAAGTTTCAGTGGAGTGACATTAGAATTACAAACATTTCCCCATCCTAAAATTCCATACTGGAGAATGGATTGAAATAAAGCTAAATAAATGAGACGTAAAATGTTAACTGGTAAATAAGACCGAAGTATAAGAAAGATATAAATTGTTTTATGTAATCTATTGCATAAATATGTAATATGTTTATTCCATCGTAAATGTATTTTCAATTTTAAGAATATGATAGTGCAAACAGGTTGTACAATACACGTTTGTGAAGTACAGTAGAAAATCTCGGAAACTGAAAGACTCGCTCTGCTCGTTTTTCACATTTTTCCTGGATTTTGTAAAAAGCACTTCCCAACTTCGTAATATACTGGGTGAACAGTATAGAGCAGAACAGGTTTCACGGCTTCGCACGGCCTTGAGTCCCCCACCTCCGCGGGCATAAACGGCCGGCCGCGAAACCTGTTCTGCTCTATACTGTTCACCCAGTACTATTGTAAGTAAAGACTGCAACTCAAGAACTAGAGATGGGAAAAGTTGTTATTTTCTTCTAACGGTTCCAACTGTTCCAGTTCCTTGAAAATACTAGGTTCCATATAACAGTTCCGAAATAACAGTGCCATGTAACTTGTGTGTAACTACAAGAAGCACAGTGGTATCTTGGAACCGCACGGTTGACTAGTATCTGATGGTACAGTAGTATTTTGGAACAGGTAGGCTGCGTATTACTAGAATGTAATGTAACAGTGGTATTTTGGAACATGCACGTACGACTAGTACAGTGGTATTTAGGACGCTAAAATATGATCACATACTTCCCTGTATGCCATGTGATGCAGTATGATGTCATAATGAGCCGAGATGTGAATTCGTGGAAAAGAAATGTTTTCTAATGCCCAATTGAATTCGTAGATCAGGTTTGTTCGAAGCAGCAAATGTAATGCAATTTCAAATTATTTGTAAATTTTACTGGTCACGAAATCGAAGTGGATCCCAATGGTATATAAAACGTAACCTATTCCTCTGCTTAGCTCAAGTTTACATTAGTGTTAAATTTCTCCAAAAATTAGTAAATAAAAGCTATAATAATTTCGATCGTGCTAAAATTAATATTAATACCGTCATGAAGAGTAATAATCTTATTGTAATGAAATACGAAAATTTACCGTTGTATATTTGTAAATAAAAAACTTCGACAATAGTCATGTTTCAGCAGAATTTAGTTTAATTTCAAGAATTGGTAATGAAACTAAAATTGTAAAATATTTGTAAATAAAACATAACCTATATATTTTCACCTCCCTTGATAAAATTCACAATGTAGTTACTATATTGTAATACAGGCATTATGCTAATAATTGTTTGATAGAATCCTGTACTCAGTAACATTAGTTTCAAAATAATGTGTACATTTTTTAATGAGGCCCTTCATATCTTTACTATTTATCTTTCACTTTAGATTCCAACATTTCTTTCAGTGCGACGAAAGGATTCCCAATTCTGCTTTCGAACAGTGGCGCCAACTTATATGAGCTCGTGGGATCCGAAACCACTCAATAATTTATCGTGTTATCATTATACTTACGACATTTATTTAACTTATACCTCAAATGTTTGAGCCCACCCAATGTTTTCTAAAAGTTGGCGCCACTGCTTTCGATAGTGCCAAACATGTTCCGTTCTGTGGAACAGGCGTTGTCATAATGTAGTTCCAAAGTGAAACGAGTATTTTGTAACAGCAAGTATTTCGTTCCAAGCAAGGAACTGTTCCAAAATAACCGTTACGTTATTTTTTCCCCACCTCTATCAAGAACTCTCTCTAGGGAACTTAATAGATATGGTATGTATTCTATGAGTTTATGGATGTAACAGGTTACTCTCCTTGATACGAATGGCATTAAATATAAATATAGGCTATAGATAAATAACACTATAATAGTGACGATAACAATATAGACTTCTATACATTTACGCGAGGTATGAATCTATAATTGAGCATTTTCAACATTAAATTGTTTCACGCTAAGAGTATTCGTAAAATCGTAACCTGAAACTACGTACGTTCGACATAAAATTCTTAAGAAAACTTCTACATGATAAACATTTAATGACGATCTTTGCTTCCTGCACTCTTATCGAACTCAAACTGCACCATGTGTAGCTAAAAATGAAAGCTAAAAGATATATAAGTGGGTAATAAATACAGTCAAATAAAAAAACAGGTTCATATTCATTTACTGACTGGTGCAATAAAACTGAAGCTGATATTGCGTGTAGTGGTTTAGTTTCGTGTGTAACGTAAAAATGTGTACACAACTTTAATGGATATCAGTCATGCTCCAAGGTATAGCCAACAATTGAATTTAAGCCTTCTTAATAGTTTAACAGCTGCATTGCTAACTATCCAATATTTATTTCGTTGGATATTGCATATATTTGAATATGAGCGAAGTGCCACTATTTGTATGTGCTACCTTAGAAAACCTTTTGACTTTTTCTTCATGATATGTCAACTTATTTCTCATTTTGTGGTGTAAAAGGAAAGGAATTATCCGTAATATAAAGTTTTTTTTCAAGAGTATGTGCTACCTTAGCAAACCTTTTGACTTTTGCTTCATGATATGTCAAATTATTTCTCGTTTTATGGTGGAAAAGGAAAGTAATTAACAATAATATAAAGTTTTTTTTTTTTAAGTGAAGTTAAATTTACTAGCTCATATTTAGTTCATATCCTACACTTCTCTACCTCAAGCAAAAAGATATTCATTCTCATAGTGCCCGTGTGAAAACTATGCAAATCTCATGGCATCCAATTAGTTCACAAAAACGTAATTGGTAAATATTTTATAGCTGTTTCTCCCATGTCACGGATATTACACACATTTCGTCACGGATGTTACAGATGAGTGAATGTCCTTCATTTTTCCAGTTTCAAAACAACTATGACATTTCTAAGTCAAAATATTTACTTGAACTGTAACATTAAAACTGTTATTAACTCAAACTACTGAAGATAAATGACAGAAAGAATATAGTACAGAGTTAAAATTTTTTTTGATTCTGGAGCTCTGAAATTAACAGTGCAGACTCTCAAAATATTTCTTCAACAATAGCTCCTTGAAAAACATATGTATTAGCAGCTGATCTCCAAAAGTAAGTGATGGAAACTTTAGGGAAACAAAACTACCTATTACCTAGCCAAGACCACTTAGCTTCAATGCCCATAAAACTTGTACAATATTTTCCTTATGACTATTACGCTTTTATTAAGCCATACTACTTTTGACCAATAAAACGGTACGAAAGGACGTCTTTCGACCAATCATGGCTGCTTATCGCACAATTTTATCGCTTCCCTAGCATTTGTTTGTTTTTATCACTACCCTAGCATTTGTTTCTTATCATTCTGTAGGACAAATTAATAAATCTATAATATTTTCATAGGTAGCAGTGCATATGTTTGTATAGATTATTATGCACTTAACTGCGGATTCCCGACCAAACAAATCACTCAGCTGAGTGCGTTCCTAGTATAATGGCAGTTGACATTGGACATATATACGTCAACATATATGCCTAGCTTGAAGTCATGCCACAAAGGGAAACATTGAAGGAGGACAGTTCGATCCGGTGCTGTGGATTGAATTCGGCGTAGCTCAGTGGTCAGAGCGCTTGGTACGTAGAACCAAGGACCCGGGTTCGATCCCCGGCGCCGGAGCGAATTTTTCTCCTCAAATATTAATTAGTTTCTTCGTTTGCCAACATTCAAACTGAAAATTCTTTCAAACATGCTTTGCGATCGTCATTTGTTTCCCGCATAGATATTCGACTGAAAATGGCGGCTCCTTTCAAACATTTTAGTGAAGGTAACATTAGTGAAATAGAATTTTAGTAAGTAAATTAATACCTATTTTATTGTATTAGAGCACTTCTTTCTTCTAATCTTTATATACTTCCTTCTAATCGTCTAATAGTTAATTAAATCTCAATCTAGTTTTCATTTTTTCTAGATAAATCAAAACCTGTAGTGGGATTACTGTTGAAAATAAAATATTAAAATATTTAAATGTATAGCCTAACCTTATTTATGTCTTAAACTAATAATAAACAAATACACTGAAAAATACTTTTCACTTTATTTCCCAGTTTGTCCGGAATGGCTGATAGACACATACACACACAAGATAAAACTGGAAAGCGAAATTCGTTAGTTGTAATTTTATTCATGGTAATGCGTATCTGGTCGCGAAAGGTTATGAACTGTAGCATAAAAACGTGCAATATGTTATTTTAAAAGTAATCCTGAAATGTATTTGAATTGAGTACGTGACGTTTGAATGCAGGCCAAGGCCGGCTGCTAGATTCAACATTACGGGCCAGTTAGCCCTGGAAGACTTTTAGCTCTGCATCCTTGTTCTTATCGATAAACTGTTAAACGCTCATGTACCAATTACTATTATTAGTGTCAAAGGCTATGATACAAGAATTGACTAAAGTAAAAGTAATGGTTTAAACTGCCTTGAGACTAAGTAGAGCACTGTTACGTATTCCAGATTTTCGATGTTTCAACTTTGCTGTGAAATGGAAAGTCTCCAGTGTTTCGTGCCAATTTTTCGACAGAGAGCCGTAAATAATTTCTTCAGTCGGTTGTTAATGACGCTGTACCATCTGTTCGATCATATATAGTCGATAGAACTAGTAATATCGAGAAATCACATTGAGACTAATTCTAGCATTCTTCTTACAATTGGGAAAAAATTGAAGAAAAAAAAACAAGTACCTACGTAATTAGTCCAAACGAGAATTGAACTCACGTCCTAGCGCAGTCTCAGCAAATATTTTATTAAAGCAAATATGAAAAGTGTCCTTGAAAAAAATTGTGCTACATACGAGATGTACTATTAAATTCATAAAGTTATTCTTCATTTGACATTTGACAGTTTTGTCAGAAAAAAAAATGTTCAATTCATTTTCCCCGGAAAATGGTACGTGATGGGACAATTTGGATTTTAGATTCAGATTTAGGGCACACATATTAGTAATATTCACCTATTTTTATTTCAGAGCAAGACAAGAAGTAAAAATTTGTTGTTCAGTGTAATTTAAGCATAACTACGTATAAAAGTATGTAGACTTGCCACAATACTTAATAATGTACTTTTTCAGTTTATGAAAATAAATCCTTCTTCTATGATAAGAAAAGCTATTTCTATGTGGAAAATGTTCGTTCTACGTCACAAGATGCGACTAGAACAAATATGAAAAATATTATACAATAGTATTTCTTACTGTATCATCAAATGACTGACGTACTACATGTAGTACGCCTAACTTTACCATGATATGGTATAACACTAAATTAAAAATTGAATCTAATTATGAATTATTATACAGGCTGTTTCAAACATACGGGGCATAATTTCAGGCATGTATTTCCCACATGTAGACAATCAAAATAGTTCATTACAACATGTGTCCGGAAATGCTTTATTTCCGAGTTATGGCCTTCACAACATTGAAATTCACCGGAACGTTTTTCTTTCCGCAGGTCGTTGCCGTCAAAGGAGACATTAAGAGGGCACTCTGACAGTTCATTCCGAGGCGAAGGTTACATTCAGTGTTGTGTAGGCGTTAGACTGTGCGACATGTATTCAAATCAAGAGCTGGCAGAGATACTGTACACTTCATGTACGGTAAGGCGGACGGCAATGCTGCGCTGGCTCGTCGTTTGTACCAGGGGAGGTACCCACAGCAACAATGTCCAGATCGGAAGACATTTGTACGTCTCCATTACCGTCTGTGCGAGTATGGACAATTTAACTCTCCTGGTTTGGGAAGGGGACGACCAAGATCTACAACTCCAGAAGTACATGAGGAGATTCTGGAGGCTGTGAACATGATTCCTTCTATCAGCACACGAAGGGTAGCGTTGCAAGTCAATGTTCCTCATACGACTGTCTGGAGACTGTTGAAAGAGTATCAATTGTATCCTTATCATTTGCAACGTGTACAGGCCCTGTCACCAGCAGATTACCCTGCACGAACGAGTTAGGTTCTGTCAGTGGTTCTTGCAGCAGTGTGGTGTAAATCCGAACTTTCCTGCCTTAGTATTATTTACAGATGAAGCACAGTTCACACGAGATGGCATAACAAATTTCCACAATCAGCATGTATGGGCGTATGAAAACCCACGTGCAACTGTTCCATCTCATCACCAGGTGCGGTCCTCCCTCAACATGTGGGCCGGTATCATTGGCGATCGATTAGTTGGACCCCATGTACTTGTAAACAGACTTACGGGGCAGGCGTACACAAATTTCCTGGAAAACACCATACCTCCTCATGTTTTAGAAGACACTCCACTGATCAATCGTCAACACATTCACTTCTTGCATGATGGCGCTCCTGCACACTTCAGTCATACGGCTCGCCGGTACTTGGATCGAAGGTTTCTTGATCGATGGATAGATAGAGGTGGCCCAATTGCTTGGCCTCCACACTCACCTGATCAGAACCCTCTCGATTTCTACTTGTGGGGCCATTTAAAATCATTGGTTTATTCGTCTCCTGTGCCTGATTTGGAATCCCTTCGGAATCGAATTGTGGCATTTTCTGAGGACATACGCAATACTCCTGGAGTTTGGGCTCTTGTTCGCAGGTCAATGAGACATCGATGTGAGGTCTGTATACAAGCAGGAGGTGGACATTTTGAATATCTTCTGTAATGACAACGACCTGCGGAAAGAAAAACGTTCCGGTGAATTTGAATGTTGTGAAGGCCATAACTCGGAAATGAAGCATTTCCGGACACATGTTGTAATGAACTATTTTGATTGTCTACATGTGGGAAATACATACCTGAAATTATGCCCCGCATTTTGAAACACTCTGTATACAAAGTACATCATACGAGTATGCCCTATCTATATCAAAACATTATACATATAGCATGTGATATATACCGATTACGAGAACAGCATGTTTTGCTCCACAAATATGTTAACAACAATGACTATGACAGACTGAACATAAGAAAAGAAATTGGAGGCAATTTATAACACATAAAATTATGGTATCATGATTGCCAACTATGAAAATCTTACACAACAATGTTAAAAAAGATAAAACCTCCGGTGTCCTATATACAGGACGTCAGTCTTATCTGGGTATACAGCCAATGCTGTCTAGTCCCTACTTCATAACGAAAATAAAGAGTTTGTTATGTGTCACATCAAGTTACGCTTCAGCAGCTCAAGCGTTTTCCAATAATAGATTTCACGATCTTAACAATGTGAAGAACGATTTCTTATTAACTTATTTTCAAATCAATTTCATGTTGATGTCGGATATTTTCGGTTAGATTTGCAGATGAAGGTTATCTGTATACAAAATGACACTTATTCATGCAGTCCATCGAGTACAGATTGTAATGAATACGAGATATTTGATTTCCACTGTTGCAATGTACACTTTTCGACACAAAGAATGAACTATCTCCTGTAGTCTGAATTTCTCGTAAGTACAGCCCAGTTACTTTATGGTGACAGCTCGTCGACGCGAGAGAGGAGAAGGTTCGACTGTGGGAGGGAGACCGATCCGAGACGGAGCGAATGGAGGGAGGGAAATACAGTCATATTAGAAATGAAGTCTCATGTTGCTCTCGCACGTTGCTGCGTCTGCATAATTTTGAGCTCCTGTCACTGTGTTCACTTCATACTCCGGAACAATAGTCACTAATAAACACTAAAGAAGTAAACTAATGGAAATACAATGACCAGCAGTTCGGAACAATAGTCACTAATAAACACTAAAGAAGTAAACTAATGGAAATACAATGAGCAGCAGTTCGGAACAATAATAAACACTAAAGAAGTAAACTAATGTGGAAATACAATGAACAGCAGTTCGGAACAATAATAAACACTGAAGAAGTAAACTAATGTGGAAATGCAATGAACAGCAGTTCGGAACAATAATAAACACTGAAGAAGTAAACTAATGGAAATACAATGAGCAGGAGTTCGGAACAATAATAAACACTACAGAAGTAAACTAATGTGGAAATACAGTGAGCAGCAGTTCGGAACAGTAATAAACACTAAAGAAGTAAACTAATGTGGAAATACAATGAGCAGGAGTTCGGAACAATAATAAACACTAAAGAAGTAAACTAATGTGGAAATACAATGAGCAGCAGTTCGGAACAATAATAAACACTAAAGAAGTAAACTAATGTGGAAATACAATGAACAGCAGTTCGGAACAATAATAAACACTGAAGAAGTAAACTAATGTGGAAATGCAATGAACAGCAGTTCGGAACAATAATAAACACTAAAGAAGTAAACTAATGTGGAAATACAATGAGCAGCAGTTCGGAACAATAATAAACACTAAAGAAGTAAACTAATGTGGAAATACAATGAACAGCAGTTCGGAACAATAATAAACACTAAAGAAGTAAACTAATGTGGAAATACAATGAGCAGCAGTTCGGAACAATAATAAACACTAAAGAAGTAAACTAATGTGGAAATGCAATGAACAGCAGTTCGGAACAATAATAAACACTGAAGAAGTAAACTAATGTGGAAATGCAATGAACAGCAGTTCGGAACAATAATAAACACTGAAGAAGTAAACTAATGTGGAAATACAATGAGCAGGAGTTCGGAACAATAATAAACACTAAAGAAGTAAACTAATGTGGAAATACAATGAGCAGGAGTTCGGAACAATAATAAACACTAAAGAAGTAAACTAATGTGGAAATACAATGAACAGCAGTTCGGAACAATAATAAACACTAAAGAAGTAAACTAATGTGGAAATACAATGAACAGCAGTTCGGAACAATAATAAACACTAAAGAAGTAAACTAATGTGGAAATACAATGAGCAGCAGTTCGGAACAATAATAAACACTAAAGAATTAAACTAATGTGGAAATGCAATGAACAGCAGTTCGGAACAATAATAAACACTGAAGAAGTAAACTAATGTGGAAATGCAATGAACAGCAGTTCGGAACAATAATAAACACTGAAGAAGTAAACTAATGTGGAAATACAATGAGCAGGAGTTCGGAACAATAATAAACACTAAAGAAGTAAACTAATGTGGAAATGCAATGAACAGCAGTTCGGAACAATAATAAACACTGAAGAAGTAAACTAATGTGGAAATGCAATGAACAGCAGTTCGGAACAATAATAAACACTGAAGAAGTAAACTAATGTGGAAATACAATGAGCAGGAGTTCGGAACAATAATAAACACTAAAGAAGTAAACTAATGTGGAAATACAATGAGCAGGAGTTCGGAACAATAATAAACACTAAAGAAGTAAACTAATGTGGAAATACAATGAGCAGCAGTTCGGAACAATAATAAACACTAAAGAAGTAAACTAATGTGGAAATGCAATGAACAGCAGTTCGGAACAATAATAAACACTGAAGAAGTAAACTAATGTGGAAATGCAATGAACAGCAGTTCGGAACAATAATAAACACTGAAGAAGTAAACTAATGGAAATACAATGAGCAGGAGTTCGGAACAATAATAAACACTACAGAAGTAAACTAATGTGGAAATACAGTGAGCAGCAGTTCGGAACAATAATAAACACTGAAGAAGTAAACTAATGTGGAAATGCAATGAACAGCAGTTCGGAACAATAATAAACACTGAAGAAGTAAACTAATGTGGAAATACAATGAACAGCAGTTCGGAACAATAATAAACACTGAAGAAGTAAACTAATGGAAATACAATGAGCAGGAGTTCGGAACAATAATAAACACTACAGAAGTAAACTAATGTGGAAATACAGTGAGCAGCAGTTCGGAACAGTAATAAACACTAAAGAAGTAAACTAATGGAAATACAATGAGCAGGAGTTCGGAACAATAATAAACACTAAAGAAGTAAACTAATGTGGAAATACAATGAGCAGCAGTTCGGAACAATAATAAACACTAAAGAAGTAAACTAATGTGGAAATACAATGAGCAGGAGTTCGGAACAATAATAAACACTAAAGAAGTAAACTAATGTGGAAATACAATGAGCAGGAGTTCGGAACAATAATAAACACTAAAGAAGTAAACTAATGGAAATACAATGAGCAGGAGTTCGGAACAATAATAAACACTAAAGAAGTAAACTAATGTGGAAATACAATGAGCAGCAGTTCGGAACAATAATAAACACTAAAGAAGTAAACTAATGTGGAAATACAATGAGCAGGAGTTCGGAACAATAATAAACACTAAAGAAGTAAACTAATGTGGAAATACAATGAGCAGGAGTTCGGAACAATAATAAACACTAAAGAAGTAAACTAATGTGGAAATACAATGAGCAGGAGTTCGGAACAATAATAAACACTAAAGAAGTAAACTAATGTGGAAATACAATGAGCAGGAGTTCGGAACAATAATAAACACTAAAGAAGTAAACTAATGTGGAAATACAATGAGCAGCAGTTCGGAACAATAATAAACACTAAAGAAGTAAACTAATGTGGAAATACAATGAGCAGGAGTTCGGAACAATAATAAACACTAAAGAAGTAAACTAATGTGGAAATACAATGAGCAGGAGTTCGGAACAATAATAAACACTAAAGAAGTAAACTAATGTGGAAATACAATGAGCAGGAGTTCGGAACAATAATAAACACTAAAGAAGTAAACTAATGTGGAAATACAATGAGCAGGAGTTCGGAACAATAATAAACACTAAAGAAGTAAACTAATGTGGAAATACAATGAGCAGGAGTTCGGAACAATAATAAACACTAAAGAAATAAACTAATGTGGAAATACAATGAGCAGGAGTTCGGAACAATAATAAACACTAAAGAAGTAAACTAATGTGGAAATACAATGAGCAGGAGTTCGGAACAATAATAAACACTAAAGAAGTAAACTAATGTAGAAATACAATGAGCAGGAGTTCGGAACAATAATAAACACTAAAGAAGTAAACTAATGTGGAAATACAATGAGCAGGAGTTCGGAACAATAATAAACACTAAAGAAGTAAACTAATGTGGAAATACAATGAGCAGGAGTTCGGAACAATAATAAACACTAAAGAAGTAAACTAATGTGGAAATACAATGAGCAGGAGTTCGGAACAATAATAAACACTAAAGAAGTAAACTAATGTGGAAATACAATGAGCAGGAGTTCGGAACAATAATAAACACTAAAGAAGTAAACTAATGTGGAAATACAATGAGCAGGAGTTCGGAACAATAATAAACACTAAAGAAGTAAACTAATGTGGAAATACAATGAGCAGCAGTTCGGAACAATAATAAACACTACAGAAGTAAACTAATGTGGAAATACAATGAGCAGGAGTTCGGAACAATAATAAACACTAAAGAAGTAAACTAATGTGGAAATACAATGAGCAGGAGTTCGGAACAATAATAAACACTAAAGAAGTAAACTAATGGAAATACAATGAGCAGGAGTTCGGAACAATAATAAACACTAAAGAAGTAAACTAATGTGGAAATACAATGAGCAGCAGTTCGGAACAATAATAAACACTAAAGAAGTAAACTAATGTGGAAATACAATGAGCAGGAGTTCGGAACAATAATAAACACTAAAGAAGTAAACTAATGTGGAAATACAATGAGCAGGAGTTCGGAACAATAATAAACACTAAAGAAGTAAACTAATGTGGAAATACAATGAGCAGGAGTTCGGAACAATAATAAACACTAAAGAAGTAAACTAATGTGGAAATACAATGAGCAGGAGTTCGGAACAATAATAAACACTAAAGAAGTAAACTAATGGAAATACAATGAGCAGGAGTTCGGAACAATAATAAACACCAAAGAAGTAAACTAATGTGGAAATACAATGAGCAGGAGTTCGGAACAATAATAAACACTAAAGAAGTAAACTAATGTGGAAATACAATGAGCAGGAGTTCGGAACAATAATAAACACTAAAGAAGTAAACTAATGTGGAAATACAATCAGCAGGAGTTCGGAACAATAATAAACACTAAAGAAGTAAACTTATGGAAATACAATGAGCAGGAGTTCGGAACAATAATAAACACTAAAGAAGTAAACTAATGTGGAAATACAATGAGCAGGAGTTCAGAACAATAATAAACACTAAAGAAGTAAACTAATGTGGAAATACAATGAGCAGGAGTTCGGAACAATAATAAACACTAAAGAAGTAAACTAATGGAAATACAATGAGCAGGAGTTCGGAACAATAATAAACACTAAAGAAGTAAACTAATGTGGAAATACAATGAGCAGGAGTTCGGAACAATAATAAACACTAAAGAAGTAAACTAATGTGGAAATACAATGAGCAGGAGTTCGGAACAATAATAAACACTAAAGAAGTAAACTAATGTGGAAATACAATGAGCAGGAGTTCGGAACAATAATAAACACTAAAGAAGTAAACTAATGTGGAAATACAATGAGCAGCAGTTCGGAACAATAGTCACTAATAAACAGTAATGTGGAAATAAAATGTTCAGCAATCGAATCATTATATTTAACAGTTAATCACTAATTAACAATGAAATATACTCATGAGGAAATACCGGTAATGTTCATCAGTGCTTCACTGTTACCTTTCCCATCATCATCATCATCATCATTCATCATCATCATCATCATCATCATCATCTTCCATATGAATGATGGAGCGGCCTTCTTCTCTGTATTTCTTTATTTTCCTCAAATACTGCAAACTTTTGGCCCTAATGCTGTGATTCTCCATCACAATTAGACGATTATTTTGTGTTTTTTTTTTTCCAATGAAATCCTAATTTGAAAATAACTTTCCTTAAAGTCGAGATACCTCCCTGAAAGTAATAGTCTTTTAATTTCAATAATATATAATATATATATATATTTTTTTTTAAGCGTGGGCCGCTATTTCTGTGAAATATAGAACTCGTGCTTTGGTTCGTCTTATGACAGCTTCATTAAAGTTGTCCACAGTTGTTTTCGGCGCCTATTATCAATGTCTTTACTCTCCCTTATTATTTGGCTAACACAGCTCTCAGACAGCTGTAAACTCTGCTACAAGTTTTCCAACATTTGTTAAGGTTTTTTCTTCCGACGCTATCTTCATAAAACGCTACACGTTGCTCATGACTTCTCGCGACTGCGAATGCAATACCCGACCTTTCAGTTTGCTTCTAACAGGCATCATTTTGACAAACAGAACATAGCATAAATACTACATACTAAACAATACAAAACAGAAGCACTACAACTATTTAAGTAACTAAATGAAATATACGTAACAAACACACTAAATTGCAATATACAAGACAGTGGTGGTGTAGTACGTCCTTAACGCGACTGTACGCCCACACTAACGCTCCCGAGATGTGACTGCTAGCGCAGCCAGGGGAAGACTAAAATGAACACCCCTTCGAACAAACAGTGAACTCGCCCAAACCACTGCGTCGCCAGGCCAGAGCTGTCACCATAAAGTACTGTCATTGCAAGTTATCTTGAACCTTACATCCCCTAAGTCTGTCTTTGGAATTGCTCGGTACGGCGTGTACTCATCAACGTAACGGCACGGCAAGGACGCCCCTCCCTCGGGTAACGTGACTCTTTTCAGAAAACGTTGGTTCTTTTACCTTACTGCTCTCTACTGTAAAAGAACTTGGTTCAACACAGACATCATCTTCTCTCGATACTCCGGTTTTGAGAGGAGAACATAGTTTAGTAGCAAGCTTTAATTAACCTTTAATAAGTAAGTATTTAAATATAATCGTGTGTGCACTCCTCTCTCATCCGGGCTGAGGACCGGAAATGGAGGAGTTACTACTGCTACTTCTATACATTATATAGGCCTGCATGACTTACACCTTCAGCTAATATGTACATATTCTTATAACAATATTTTACAGGCTTATTATTTGAATTTACATTAATTTACAATTATACACAATCCATATCCCTATCATTGCTGCCATCATCGCTTGTTCCAAAATTAATTATTTCGTCAATGGCATCATCCATTCGGAATTATCTTCTTAATCGTAGGTACTACTTTCTGAAGAAGATAGAATTCTTCGATTGTATCCCGAATGACATGTTGATCGAAGTCATCCACTTCAACTTTACACAAGTCTAATTCTGGAATTAAATAATATGTTTGGTAGAACTATAAGAAAATAATAACTTGCAACAGTAATTCATTATGTCGCTCTCAATACAGACACTATTGTACATAACTATTATAGCAATAATTTCTAAACATTACATACCTATTCTTTCCCGGAGTAGTGTGAGGTTCATTCGGTTGTAATTCAATATTATTTTTAATTCTCTTCACGGAACTAATACTTTTGCCAGAGTATTTAGCCGCTCTCTCATCCTTAGCAAGAGGTTCCAGCAAATATTTGTTTAATTTTTCCTCCTCGCAATGCTTAATTTTATTATATTTGCGATAATTTCTCTTTCTCGGCTATGGATAACAGCGTTACTTTTTCTCCGCGGTGGTGTGATTTCACCATAATAACTACCCTGTGGTTGCTGCTCCATGTTAACACTACTGGTACGCAGTGAAGGAAATAGCTCTATGTTTCTTGACAAGAGATTATGCTGCGGAGCATGCTCAAACAACTCAGTTGGCTCCACCCACGTTAAGCGCTTCCTTCCCTCTGCCCCTCTGTCCCCGCTCAGAAGGTTCAAGATAACTTGCAATATCAGTAACTGGCCTGTACACCTTCGTACAATGCCTGGTTTACACGACGAAGGAAAGGATGTTTATTTTGTATCTATTTTATCCCTTGAATGTATTTTTGTTCTAAGTTATTTGTAATACTTTATTTATAAACAGAGAAAAACAACAAAGAAACAAAAGAAAGGAAAAACAGAGCGGAGTCTTGCACTCATACCCTCTTTTTACTAAACCGCCACTTGACCCCTGGATTTCGAGGTAACAGTTACGTACGTATACTTACAGTAAGAGTTATTTGAAACATTGACAACAAATTATTATTGGAACTCTCCCGCTGCATAACACATTTGTTCATGTGTGAAACTAAGCTCTCACGAAAGTTTTCCCGAAACGGGACTTACACTATAGCTGCTGATCATTATTTGTGTCTAACAAGCAAACATTCTGATGGGGGCAGATAAAAAGGTTAATTTTTTTCTTTCATCATGTTAATAATGTCAAAAGAAGTACTTAAACAAATTTTGGCCACTCGGCCGCAATTACGAGGCCGCCCAGAAAGTGATTTTCCCTGGGGCTGTTTACAGAAAAAAAAACATAATTGCATGGAAAGTTTTATTGAAACAGATACAGCAATTGTTGCGCTATTTTTCAACATACCCCCACTGGAATTGAGACATTTGTCATACATTGGGATCAATTTTTGTATCTTTGTGTCGTAGAAGTCAGCCGCCTGGGATCGGAACCAGCGTTTGACAACCGTCTGCACCTCTCTGTCGATCCCATGACAAACGTCACATTTCCAGTGGGGAATATGTTTAAAAATAGCTCAACAATTGCTGTGTCTGTTCCAATAAATTTTTTCAATGGAATTGTATTTTCTTTCTGTTAACGGCGCCTGGCGAACTTATTTTTTACGGCCCTCGTAATTGCGGTCGAATGGCCAATATTTGTGTAAGCACTTCTTTTGACATTATTAACATGGTGAAATGAAAAAAAAAAAATTTTTTTTTATCTTCCCCCATCAAATTGTTCGCTTGTAAGATGATATCTTTGGTTCGTACTGGGAACCATTCGTTATATACAAAGTCTGCCAGATGATCTTACGTCATAAAAAGTCACCATATTTGGGGGTTGTCGCAAACTCAGTGAAAGGCATAACTACAAAACTGAGCACGGCTGCTTTACGCTCTTCATTTCTGTACATCAAATCTTCCCTCTCCTGCGCATGTGCCACCCGTACCTTAATGGCCATGCACCTTAATAACACTTTTCAAGGTGGAGATTATTGAGTGAGGTTAGGAAGAAAAATTGACTCCTCTCCGCTCGCTCTCAACGTCATTTATGTTGACTGCGTGTTGTCTTTCTTTTTCCATCGTTTGTTTCTTGTTTTTATGCTTTTCGCTACCACGTTAGTGTGGTATGAACTGTCGTAATATTTTTTTTTATTTCTCTGGCCATTTGTGTTGGATAGGAGAGAGCTACGTCACGAATTTTTACGATCGTATACTAGCGCCTCCATCGTATATTTCTTTTTGTATTTCAACCTAGTGTAAGAAAGAGAAGGCTAAATATCTCAACTGCATTTTTACGGTACCATTATTACACATTTAACATTCCGCTTGAAGAATTTAGACTACAGACAGAACCGTTTTTAAGAATATAAATTCAGCCGTGAAGCAATAAACGATCGTATTGTGTATATGGGTATACAGCCAATGCTCTCAACTTCATAGTGAAAATAAAGAGTTTGTTATGTGTCCCATCAATTTACGTTTCAGCAGCCCAAGCGTTTTCATAACTCTTTCAAGGTTTATCTTGTTAATGAAGGGTTTCTATATTTGCTATTTGCTATTCGATGAAAGCTCGCGGGTTGAAGTCTGCCGAGACCGATGGAATTGAAGGTTATCTATGAAACCATTATCACACCTTACTTCTACAGAGAAATAAGCACAGAAGCTGATAAGTCCTACAATCATGATTAGTCTTTTGGGGCCGTATTCATAGACATTTTTAGCGCGGGCTTCCGGTGGATGATCAGCGTTTTTCGTATTCATAAACCAGTGTTAGCGATAGGATATGATTTGAATTCTGTACAAGTAACCAGTGGATAGCCGGGGCTAGCTTAGTACTCTCGTAGGGCGTGCTGCGAAATGTCTATGAATAGCACCCGTAATGTTGGGGACAGATAGGGTACATTACGTTGGTTTAAAGTTTACTTTTCGTTCACCAGTCAGTACTCCAGCATGCGTGAACAGTATATCTACTGAATACTCCATTCGCCAGTCACTATTTTGCAGCGGAATTGGGTGAGTGTTTTGAAGTGAATATGAGTGAATTCTATAATTCTTCTGTACAGAACGAAAGGTACATAAAAATATATCTTTCTAATGATGTAATTTACATTTATTTCAGAGCTATCCAGATTTGTTTATATGCACCTTGTTATTCCCGTAATCGATCGCAGAACCAAGTCAATGTCCTCGTACTAGCTCACGTCCCCATCCTATGTACCTTGCTGCAGTCAACATTAATCAGTCCCCAATATTACAAATTTAATCATGACATTTCTACAAATATGTCAGAATATTGAAATCCTTTGGATTTTTGTGTTTGGGATTATGCAAAAAGACATCACACAGCTGAAGAATTGTAGCATCGGATTGTAGATGTCTCCCAGCAAATGAAGGATAACTCAGAATCGCTCGAGCGCATTCTTAGGTCTTTGCGGAGAAGACTAGACAGATGCATTCAAGTGCATTGTCAGCATTTTGAACACCTGCTGTAAAATTCTTCAGTTAACATGTTCATATTGTACTGCACCTACCTTGTTTACCCTCTAAGTTGACTATTCAAACAAAATAGTTTCTTTCGTGTATGTTCAATCACATTTCTGTGGTGTTGGAGACCAAAATTATGAATTTTACAGTCTCGTGATTGATAAATTAAATAAAATTGTCACTGCTTTTGTTGGAATTAGTACTTAGTGTTGTGCGGGAACCAATCAGCACAAAATAACTTTATCTCGTAAATGGTTAATTTGCGGACCCATGTTTAGTTGAACTTTTTTTGCTTCTCTTCGTTTTTACTTCTTATCCCTAAATATTGTTTACCATCACATTTGAAACATCCTGTGTAATTTAATTGAAACCAGACCGCTTACTTTTTGAATCCCAAAGGGAAACCTTTCGTGTGCAATCCAGAGAACAACAGTTTATCCTACTAGGTGCATAATAAAGTATTTTATTTATCTAAATCCTTGAAACAACACATAAAAACATAAACTATAAAGGGATTATCTCTGACAACATCTATATATTTAATTTGAACTGTGGCGGAAAATTTCATGAAAATTATACATCCTGTGAGGTTGTGCGATGTCTCAATTTAAAGCTCATAATATTAATATTGCGGGAAAATCCTTTCTTTGAAGCGAAGTTAATAAAAAACTTTAAATTAAAAAAATAACAAATAAAAAATATGTGCGTCCGTCGCAGAAAAGCATATACCGTAAGACATCTATAAATTCATTTCGTAATGTTGTGCAGAGGGCCGTGGTTCACGTACTGGCTTTAAATGTAGCCTACTATATCTTCATTTGAGTTTTTAATACAGCTGTGTTAGGTCTTTTGAAGGTCATGAATAGTGTCAGTAATGTGGAGCTTTGTGTATAGGAAAGGCTATGGTTCAAACAATAAAACCACAGTCTAGTATATACAGTCACGAAGCTTGAGTTGTTGAAGGTACTAGGAACAATAGACTGTGCCGGTACTATTTCGCATTGTCTGTAATGAGGCGATAGTTGCGATCCTAATGGTTAGCAACTATCTATGGATGCATATTTACTACGTATTGAGCTTCGTGACTGTATATACTAGACTCTGATAAAACTTCGAGTTTCCTTAAAACGATCAGAAATGTAGTTATCGAAGCCTTCTGTACATGCGAGATGTTGACGTCACAATATGATGCTTTTCGAGATCTCGATAATAATGGTTTGTTAATCTTTCAACTGTTACATATTTTTTGATGTTACTTAAAAAGTAATAGTGTTGTTACGTTCTCCTTTATTAGTTCGTTATTATGAGTGTAGTTGGTCGTAGAACTTTTAGAAATGTAACTGCATCAAGAACTCATAAACGACTATGTAGAAATAATGTTGTTTGTAACAATATTTCAAGAAATGAAAGAAATTATCCATGAAGACCTGTACTACATATTTTATTATTAGTCCAATGAACAAAATTTGTCATCATCATCATCTTCTTCATAAGTAGCAGCATTTTATTGTGATTTTCAATCTCTACCAAGCAGCAGTTGCTGCAACAAGCAACTAGTAAAAGAATTGAATTGTCACGCAAAGTGTAAAATTCATTAGAAAAAATTTGTCTACTTTGGAACACCATTTTAATATTTCTTTTGGAGTCAGAAGTATCCAGTCGTCAGGTACATGCAAAATATATTCCGTGAAATGCATGTTTCTGATTACTGGACTTCACAATTGCTCGTTTCTGAGGACATGGAGGGAGGTATCCGACGTCATGAGCCGTTTGTGTCCAACCGCAGCTCTCCAACCACAGACACTCATTTCCTGGCTAGCACGTTCACCAGACATGAAATGAAACATTGTAGATTAGCAAAATCACTTTCCGCATTGTAAAAAAATTCGTCTGCCAGGCCCACCCAAGCTGCACTGAGAGTTTTGAATTGAATGTGACGTTTTCTTGCGCAAATTCATTTTTAGCTCTGGTGAAGGTTGTATTTTCTTCTCGGGAAACACGCCTTTGATGAATATGTAATGTTTTCTTCGTTTGTCTCCGTCTTCTGACTATAAAATAGTGTGCATAATCATATTTATAATAGGAATTGTTTGTTGTTTAATTATTTGCGCTTGAATATGCAATGCTACTAATTCGACCTGATTACTTGACTTACGTACGTATAATTTTATTGTATACAAAAATATTGTCCGCTTAGAATTAAGCATTGCGCATGCCCAGCGTCAAAAACATCTGTTCACAACACTTGCGACCATACAACGCGTCCGTTTGCTGTTCAAAGCACTAACGTGAAGGAGATAAAAATCAGGATGCAGTACGTGAGATATATTTCTTTATATTACAGTCTGATCCGTTTGGATATGGATAATATTAATTTATTATTATAAAGCTATTATGATAATAGGAAAAATTTCTTGCTGGTTATATTATGATTAAAAATGGGAGTTTCCATATATGACAATCAACAATGCGTAATCTGAAAGGACAAATGATTTTTTTTTTATTTTAGTAGGTTATTTTACGACACTTTATCAACAGCTTAGGTTATTTAGCGTGTGAATGCAATGAAGGTAATAATGCCGGTGAAATAAGTCCGGGGTCCAACACCGAAAGTTACCCAGGATTTGCTCATATTGGGTTGAGGGAAAACCCCGGAAAAAAACCACAACCAGGTAACTTGCCCCGACCGGGGATCGAACCCGGACCACCTGGTTTCGCGGCTAGACCGTTAGTCCACAGGGGTGGACAGGACAAATGAAACTCGTAGATGATTAAAATGGCTACTAGAAATCAACAGCGGGCACAATGTTTTCTTTGGTATGCTAAATTTGAGAGTGTTAAAAGAGTTCAAAGGGAATTTCGTCGTTTGAATGGTGTGCGTAATGTACATAAATACGATTCCATAATGTTGTGGTATCGAAAATTTGTAGAAACAGATTCTGTGTTAAAAAAACATTCAGGAGGTCGCAGGCGAAATCCAGTTACGAAAAGCAGCTATCTCTTGGCTTGGCCCCCAAACTCCCCAGATCTAACCCTTTCTGTCTTCTTCATGTAGGATTTTGTTAAAGACATTGTCTATTCACAGAATCCCAGGAACATTGATGTTCTGAGAGTAATAATTACTCAAGTTTAACAAGAAATCACCCTCTTATGTTACAACGGACATGGCTGAATTGCATCACCGTTATGACTTGTGCAGGGTGCGCAATGGGGGTCATGTTGAGCTCTGAGGAATCTCCCATCTTTCAGTGTTGTATGCACGAAGTTTCAACAAATAAAGTTCAGTAGGAAATATTTACGGTATTTTTATTTTATCGATACCCAAACGGATCATCCTGTATTATTAAGCTGAATTATTACAATTTTTGAAACTTCAAGAATTTTTTACGTCTCCCTTCTTGGTAGAAAATGCTGGATATTAAGGCAGAAAGATCAAAACCACATCCAAGACACAAATGAAATTTTTACCAACTGTTAAATTATACACAAGACTTGATAAAATACCTTATCGTAATCATAATCATCATCCTCTCAGGTAATAGTCCTAAAAAGAACGGTTCCGGTCTACAAAATTTTCCTTGCCTCTCTTCACAGGGCGTCCTAGTGAACTTTGTCCTGCTAGTCTGTAATTCAAGACTACTACAGGGATCCTATGCTTGACATGATAGTGCCAGTTATCTTGGTATCTGTGTATATACTGTAGTACTGATTCCATTCTGAGTTCTTATAGGATTTCTTCATTTTTTTGTGATCCCATTTGCTATAGCCAGCTGTTCGGCACATGAACTTAATTTCACTAGCAGTAATTATTCTATTTTCATCATTCTTTCTTAAAGTCCAAGTTTCACTGCCATAACACAGAACCAGTATTGCTAAGATTTTGTATACCCTAGATGACAGCGGGTATGTTTTTGGACTAGGGAAGGTTTCATTACACTGTTAATGATGCCCATGGCTTTATTAAATTTAAAAATTTTTGCAGGAATATCTAAATCTCCTAAAAATGATAGTTTAAAGTCAAGATAATTAATTAAATTCATTAACTCCTTCTGTACTTCTGATTGAGGTTCTGGGTGATAAGTACATCTATTATCAGGCAGTACATCTCACTTGACGATGTGTCAGAGGAAGAACAATTATTTATTATGCATCTGAAGTCTGATTAGTGTAATATGTAGCTAATCGGCGATGTATGCATTGGAGGGGGAAAGGAACTGACCACCCTACTCCATTATCTCCTGGCCTGCTTGCCTCATGAGTGATGCCTTATTGGTGTTACTTATGAGGTTCATTCCTATCTTCGGACAGTTGACTAAACAACAACTCTTTCTAAAATTATATCATTTATACAAATCTTACTTGATTCTTTGCCACAGAAAGCCATTGTTTTAGTTTTGTTAGTGAAAATTCCCATGTCAAATTTGCGAGCAATTAGTTTTAAATTTTGGACTGAACGTAGGTCATCCTCAGAACTAGATAATAAGACCAAATCATCTGCGAAGACTAGTAAGTTTATATCTAAACATAAACTTCGGTTGGTAAAATACCTAATGAACAAAATATAAGGAAAGACTTGGACGTACCCACGATAATTAAAACGATATATCAGCATTAGCAAAATTGGAAATATCATTTACATAGAATGGATACTAACAGACAACCGAGAACGATACCTGGGCACAGCCCTAAAGGGTGAACCGATGACTTTGGTTTAAACACAGCGTTATGGCTCGTCTTGGCTTTTCGTGGGGCGTACCCGAAATGGTCCTTGCACCATATATAATTATATTGTTTTAGCGTATTATGCTCCCTGTGTATGCAGTAATTGACAAAGTCCGACAGGTGGTCTGGGTGAAATTCATGAATCTGATGCTAACAGGTGGGTCATCCTGCCCAAGACCTGACAGTCAGGTCCTATCCCCAGACGAGTATCTGATGAGCCCCAGGGGCCAGAGACATTTTCCCACAGAAAAATTTTATTCTCAGATACTCAAAATATCCACCCACCCATTCATTCATTCATTCATTCATTCATTCATTCATTCATTCATTCATTCATTCATTCATTCATTCTAATGAACTTATTATTCTCTCCACTCGTGACTCGATCGTTCCCGTAATTCATTCACTCCATAGTTCACGCATTCGCTGACTCCACTCATTCACACTTCCTCCACTTATTCACACCTTTCAGTCATTCACACACTCCACTCATTCATCCATTCTACTCATTCACCCCTTCTAATCATTCACTCCTTTCACTCATTCATTGCTACCTCTCATTCACTCTCTCCATCCATTTGCTCCTTCCAATCATTCACTCATTTTACTTATTCATACCTTTCACTCCCTTCACTCATTCACTCACTCTACTCATTCACTCTCTCCACTCATTCACCACTTCTACTCATCTCCCTCCACTCATTCACTCTTCATTCATTTTATCCTTTTACTCTTTCCACTAATTAACTTCTTCCACTAATTCAGTCCCTCTACTCATTCACTTCTTCTACTGACTTATTTCACTTATTCACTTTCTCCATTATCTCACACCTTCTACTCATTCACTCTCCTCACTCATTCACCACTTCTACTCATCTCTCTCCACTCATTCACCACTTCTAATCATCTCTCTCCACTTATTCACTCTTCACTCACTCCACTCATTCACTCTTTCCACTCATTCACTCCTTACTCTAATTCAGTCTCTCCACTCATTCACGCCTTCTACTGATTTCTTTCTTTCATTCATTCACTCTCTCCACTCATTAACTACTCCTCATTCACTCTCTCAATTCACTCACCCCTTCTACTCGTTCACTCTCCCCACTCATTCATCACTTGCACTCATTCTCTTGTTCTACATGTTCACTCTTTCACTTGGTGCACTGGTTTACTTACTCCACTCAGGCGTATTCACTCCCTCTACTTTTTTCCGTCCCTCGCTAAACCAACTCAGACTAGCTCACTCGATCTACTGTTTGGGCCAGTCACTCGCTCTTCTGCTTCAAGCCTCATTCGCTTATTCTCTTTCACTCATCGTGACTTATTCGCTCCACGTAATCATTCCCACTCCTCAGCCCACTCATCCACTTATTCATTCATATTACTCATTCGCTCTCACACGTTCGCAATATTTTTCATATACTGTTTGTATTCGAGTTTCATAGCTCGTAGTGTTTGGTCAGTACCGTTAACGAGCACACAGGCTTCGGTGCAGTCCGCTGGCGGTTTGGGAATCGTGGAGGATGCATTGCAAGCTGCATCAGGAGTGGGAGAACCATCTCGATTTTGGTAGAGTGTCCTTGCACCTCCAGCACCAGGATTTCCAGGAAGGCAGTAGCCGGGCCCTCCCTCCAAATTACATAACACGTTTACCTTCCACCACGCTACGACAAGAAGTAACACTTCCAACTTCTCCTTAGGTCCGGTGCTATGGCCGTGGTTCCTGAGGCAACGTGATTACACGCTACTCGTACTTGTTCACTTAGCGCGCTTCAGTTTGATTGCAGTACGGTACTCCGGAACTGAGTCACAGGGTTTACTAACCATTTCTTTTAATTCTCATTCGATTGATAGAACTGGATAATATAGGTATTCAAATATTACATTTTTGTTTTCAGGCTGACAAAAGTGGCCAGATCAGTGTTCTATTTAACAAAAGTATAGCATAGTCCGAGCGTTCAATTAATACCCAAACGGAAGGCTTTGTATTGGATAGGCCTATATATTTTTTTTGACGCATCAGTACTTGTAATGTCAAGCGGTGTTGTCACATTTTCGTAGCAAAAAATATTCCTGGCTGCAATTATTTTTATATCGACATCAATACATTGATTTCTACCACCACCATCCAGAGCGAATAAATTTTAAGCTACAAGGTTACTTTTAATTAAAATTGAATTTAAAATTTTATTACTATCCTAGTTTCTCGTCATAAACTAACTACTCAACTCTAGACACGATAACATTGGTTTTAACTCTACGTGGAGTAGATATGAGGACGTCTAGTACAATTTGTGAACACATCATTGGTACTGCTTCTTGTGATTGAAACGTCATCTGAGAAGGCTAATTTATAAACAAACTCTCATCTTATCGCTTCATAGTAAAGCGCCATCTTTGACACCGCCTGAGTATTAAATGAACGCTCGGACTATAGAGGGTGGAAGGGAACCGATGCACCAAAATTTAAGAGATAATACTACATGTTAAATATAAAAAAAAAACTTTTATTATACTTTTTCTTCGATGAAGCACCGTTAAGCAGGAAAAAAAAGTAGTCTTTTCCCAATGTTTGCAGCACTCTATTGCGGTAATGGTCCGAGAGAAATGGCTAATTGCTATGCAAGCAGAGAGGAAGAAATAATCTGAACAGTAAGGGCCGTATTCATAGACATTTTTAGCGCGGGTTTTCGGTGGATTATCAGCGTTTTTTCTTATTCATAAACCAGTGTTAGCGATAGGATATGATTTGAATTCTGTACTAGTAACCAGTGGATAGCCGGGGCTAGCTTAGTACGCTCATAGCACGTGCTGCGAAATGTCTATGAATAGCACCCTTAATGTCTTGTGCCTGTTTTTGCAAATTAAACCGTTTAGCCATGAATTTACATTGAATAATTGCGAAAATCGTTAAATAAATCTTGCAACGCAGGGCACTGTCGCGTCACCGACTGAATATAGCAGAGGGGAAGGGGAAGGTAAAGAGTGCAGGCCACGTTTGCTTGCAGTAGCCGTGATGTTGTCAAATGCTGCATAGAAACGTAACGATTTCCTCTAAAATGGTGAATGTTAGAGAAAAAACTTAGCCTATTTAGATTTTTCAAATCTCTCCTCATGATCTATTACCAGTTTCATTTTGGTGCAGAAGTTACCACCCACACTGTATAATATATTACGCATTACAACTGAAAGTTATTGTAAAGTAAGGAGCAGTTTCTTTCTGATCCACAAAATATGCATAGGCCTAACACCATTCATTATTAGTAACTGTGTATAAGTACTGTCATAATTATGCCGTAGGCCTATATATAAGTTGATTGCATCATTATTTAACATCTTTAAAAAGGGTACGTTCGTCTCCATTTTTATTATAATAAGAGTACCGTTATTTAACGAACTATGGCAAAAATTTGTTTTACTGAAATAATTTTTGAATTCTGTTATTATATTACCTTGAAATTCTGTCATTTCATGTGAAAATGTAATAAAAGAAAAGTTTTTTCTCGAGGCAATCCTAGTTTTTAAATCTGTATGAATTGCAGTAAAATTAATTTTATCATAGAAACAATCTTTTGTTTTTCCATTTCTATAGTACTTAAACTTAGTGTTGTGGGATTTAATCGATTAATCTGATCAATTAATATATCAATTTCTGTTGTAAGATTAATCGATCAAAAATATTTAATCGAATAATCGAGTCGATTAAAATTAATCGGTTATACTTGATATTAATTATAATTAATATTATTATTTTGTTAATGCAAACTGAAAGTAAAAATTCTGAGAATATTCGTCTCCCAGAAATTGCTTACTTGAAACACGATAATACCGTTATTTTGTAAGTACAAAGCAGGTAGCAGGGCAAATCTTTCCACAAATGCTTTAGAAAGAGATTGAGATATGAGGACAGTGACCTAGTCTACACTTATTGGAAGTTGAAAGACAATGCCAAACCCTTATTAAGTTTGTCAGCTCATATTCCTAGCATAAGAAATACATACTTTCCTAAAATTCGCCCCCCTCATCCTTTACCCATGCACTGACATGTTTAAAATCATGGCACAATAAATTATAAGCCTACATAATAAATATGTTAGTAAATAACTAAAATAGCAGTGTTTTGTAATACAATGATACAGCATATACATATACTAAATTTATACTTATGCTTATCACCAAACACAAATTAAATTTAACAATAATTCTTTATTACTGCATATTAAAACTTTTTCAAATCGATCAAAGCTCGATTAATCGATTAAATTAAAATCGTTAATCGATTAAATATTTTGATAGATCGATAGCACTACTTAAACTAAAATATTTATTATTAGCCTATTCAAATTATGTTTTAAACTGGAAATCTATTACTTTTTTAACTATAATTTTCATTGTTATTCCCATCGCATTCACGGCTACTGGATCACACATTTCATAAATTATATTTATGTCGATATAACACTAACAAAATTGTTTGAAGATACTCTTGTGTTTGCAATATTAGTTTCTTTTCATTGATATGGAAAACTGGTCAATTGTCCATATAGGATAAACTAATTCTAATACTATTCTGCAAGCTTACATCAGAGCTATTTAAAAATAGAATCATTTTTCCTATCCTTTTCTACTTAACAGGGCACTTTCTTTGATTCTTCCTCATGCACATTGCAATTCTCAAACGATTGTTTTCAAACATAAATAGGTTCCATTAAAATATTTCAATAATGTTGCATTTGTTGATACACCCTTCTGGTATGATGCCCTCGATATGCTTGACAGAACTTAAATGCACCACAACTGTTGCTCATAATCACAGTAGCAACTTCGGCTGAAGGATCTATAACACGATAACAGCTAAATTACCGAACATTCAATTTACTGATGCTTTTTATTTTAAAAAATTATTATACATCTTCATTACACAACTTTTAACACTATATCATTTGATATGTGCGTATTTCGGTGTTAGTTGTTGCTTTAGGCATTCATAGTTAAAGTGTATGTGGTGTGATGTTTTTATGGCTTTTATCTGCTCTGACCTGTACTTGTGTATTAAATGACTCGTATTGTCTTGATTATACATCTTGATTACACAACTTTTAACACTGTATCACTTTCTGAAGAAGGCCCATAATAGGCCGAAACATATTAACCAGGTACGATAGAATTTAACACGAGAAAGACATATGATACATGTTCCGACAAAATCATTGTTAATGGAAGAAATATAAAGTTTAAATTACTGTAATATCTGTGTTTTCCTTTTCTCTTTTTATTTTTTTATTCTGTTAATAAAAATACATATCTTAAACTTTCACAGAATGCCCTCTGAGCGTGAATATGTAGTCTTTCTGGGAGTGTTAGAGAGTGATTTTGTATAAAAAACAATATGTATCTTTGTTCTTACAAATGGCTTTTATGGAACCCGGAGGTTCGTTGCCGTTCTCACATAATCCCGCCATCGGTTCCTATCCTGAGCAAGATTAATCCAGTCTCTACCATCATATCCCACTTCCCTCAAATCCATGTTTATATTATCCTCTCATCTACTTCTCGGCCTACCCAAAGATCTTTTTTTCTCCGGCCTCCCAACTAACTTGTTCTAGCAATGCATTATTATTATGATTATTATTATTATTATTATTATTATTATTATTATTATTATTATTATTATTATAGTCAACTCTGGATATAGTGAAATCGGTTATAATGAACATTCGGCTATAGTGAACCTAAATCGTTGGTCCCAACCCGTATACATTAATAGTACATTATGCAACGAGCCTATAATGATAGTAATTAAGAATCGAGTATGGATATTAATGAAACAAGCGCAAGCGAGTTTCATAATTTTCATACGAGCTTCTTAATTACCATTATAGGCGAGTTTCATACGACTTTTTATGCTAGACCATATTTCTAACTTGAAATTACCGGTATTCAGATGTATACATTTTATTTGTAGGTATCTGACAAGATCAGAAGTGACCTTGTTCTAGGTCGTGAATTGTGAGATGTGCGCAGACGCGAAAGTATTGATTTTTTCCGAGGAACAATAATGTCATTGACCTTGACGTAGTCCCGTTAAACTTGATAATATTATAATATTATAAACTTGATTATTGAATTCGACATTGAAAAACGAAATGACAAATTGAATTTATTTTAATATTATTTATAATTAACGCTAATTATTATAGTAACAGAACATAACCTTCTACGACAGTATTGGATTTCCAGCCTCCGTGACTTTTCGCTAATTCTCTTTCGATTGCATATCCGAGAATAATAGATACTTGCAGTTTTATAACGGTACAAAGCTGACTTGTCATTGGCTGAACACATGTAAGCTGAGTTATCATTGACTGAAGACCTGTACTTTAATGAGTAGGTATACTTTAATGACATACATTAAAGGACTGCTACCGGGTGTATAATTAGTACATTTCGGCATGGTCGAGCATAAAAAGTACATTAAAATTTCCGTTTACAATGAATCTTCGCTTCGGTTGTAGTGAACTTGTATCCTGACAAATTCTTATTTGAAGTCAGACCTTCTTGTATAAAATTGAAAGAATGTGTTGAGAACAACATTCTAATGCAAATCTAGTCTTTCAGGTAAAGCTCCCTGTAAAGCAGATTTGAATAATTTCAAGGGAAAAATTCTTCCGGGGCCGGGTATCGTCAGTCCACGCGACTTGTGTGGATATAAAGGGATAAGTTGAGACGGTGTCGGGTGGAGTTCCCTGGTAGCTCAGTTGGTAGAGCGCTGGTACGTTCAACCAGAGGTCCCAGGTTCGATACCCGGCCCCGGAAAATTTTTCCCTTGAAATTATTCAACAACATTCTAAGTTTCTTACTCCTTTAGTCAAAGGACAAAGGTAGGATTAGTGATTCCTAGACTTGTACTGTACTGTAAATCCAGGCAACACGTGACGGCCTTGCCTCACTCCACCATCGAATGGTTGTCATTCTGTTCTCAGGCACTCTACTCTACTGTTATTTCTAATCCTCCATCGTCAAAGGATTGCCTTTTGTTCTTAAAAACATTTTCATTATGACGGATAGCATCGAAACAACGGAAAATGAAATTGCCGTCTTTTATTAAAAGGGGACGGACATTATGTTCAGAGTATAAATGAAACTAAGATTTCAATGGCTTTCAAACTCTATCAACCCTCTCCCAGTTTCCATGAAGTGACCCGGGAAATTCTAAAGCTGAGTACGCAGTCACATCATAACAGCGTTTGTCATTTCTGCCTGATCCAGTGTTCCAACAGTGAATGTACTGTATAAAAATGTGGAAGCGTAAAGTGTTTTCTTTGTAAGATAAGGCGAATGTTATAAGTGACATTGAACGTGGTCTTTCGCAAGCGGACGTGGGTCGACAGCATAGTTTAAGTAAATCAACTGTGAGTAACAGTATACAGTGTAGGCCTAATCCATTCCACAGAAATGAAATATGTTATTTTCTTGTTCACATTTTCATTAATGTCGTCATTTAAGGTTAGGGGAGAGACACATCGGATATGTGAACTTCGGATATAGTGAACGAAATATGCAAGTCCGCAGAGGTTCACTATATCCGGAGTTGACTGTATTTCTCTCTCGAATAAGTGACACTAAGGATTTCATTGCGTTTTGAAATCCAACATAATCAACCGGATTTTGAACTCGGGAACTTTGGAACGTCCGGCCAATATGATCTAACCATTACATTGGACTGTGAGGACTCCAGTCAACGGCGGAGCTCCCTCTCAAGTATACCACAACTAAGCTGCCAGAAGGCCAGCGGCAATCTACCTGCACTCACGTGACGGCTTCTCACGATGAAACGCGCTGAGATAGCAAAGAAAATTAATTGTATTTCTGTAAAAACAACTGAAGATAAAAAGTGCGTCCTTGAGAGGTGGCGCCGCGCCTCGGTAGCCGCAGGTGGGTGTGGCGATGCAGCAGAGATGTGCAACTCTTCCGAAATTTGGACAGCCTTCAGCAAATGGTGGGTCCCACCCCTCCATCTCTCCCCCTCCTGAATGTGTGTTGGGTTTCCCTCCAGTTTATCGGCTTGTACACACAGTATCATTTCGGTTAACGTCAGCAATCGTATTTCCTCCTCCCTCTGACGTAGATGCTTGCACCCACTGACGCGTGAGCGCTGAGATCTAAGCTTTGGATACATGACGAGTACAGCCCGTTTCCAAAGGAAGTATTTCTAAGTTAATTCCGACTGATTTTTTTTATTAATCTGTTTTCATTGTAGCTCTACGAGGACGGCTCCGTACACTTAGGCACGCCTTGACTCATTGTGTTCCCTATATGCAGTTCTCAAAGAAATAGTTACTTTTTTTTTTCTTCTATTACCTATACGTTTATTTATATCAGTGCTGCCAACAATAGGGACATTTCCCTAGATTTAGGGAAAACATACGTAATATAGAGAAATATGGAAACTAGGCTTGATTCTAGGGACTTTCTTGGATCGCTTTTTGAGATTTTTCGCTCATAACACTCGTTTCCTGATTGAAAGTGTACAACAAATTTAAAAAAAAAAAATTTCATTTGAATGAAGTTCATTTGAAAAATATTGCGTAATTACTCCACAACCTGTTCTTGTCAAAACAGATTATGTCAATTGCTTCATTAGCAGTTGAATTTATTTCTAGTGTAAAAACAAAAACAAAAATGGCATTGACAGGAAATGGCGATTATTGCACAATACTGCTATTCCTAATACAGATAAATATAGTATGTGGAGGCTTTTTGGGAGCAAATTACTCAGATAAAGAAAATGATATAACATTGACATTTTGTTAATCTTGTTGAGCATATTTTAATATAACTACACTCTACTACTTCTATGGAGAGGTTTTTCTCATCTGTAAACAATATGAAAACAAAGACTTGCCAGCCACCAATAATGTCAGGCCTATTGCAAAGTACGAAATAATAGATGTTGGTCTTTGTTACGGGTTTTATATTATCAAAAATGGTATGAAATAAAAAATCTGATAGCAAGCGTTTCTTGCAAAATTTCTGAGTTTTTTTTCCTTCGTATACAACATAAATACTGTAATTAATTAACCTGTAATCAATTTCATTCATTCATAGTGCTCTGATCACTGCAAATCCAGAATTCTCCAATCTTTCCTATTTTCTTGCTTCCTCTTTATCTCTCCTCATATGATCCATATATCTTAATGTCGTCTATCATTTGATATCTTCTTTTACCCCAAACTCTTCTCCCGTTCACCATTCCTTTAAGTGCATCCTTCAGTAGTGAGTTTGCTTCACTGACAGAAACACACTTCACTTACACAGCACACTTCACTGACACAACACACTTCACTCTTCACTGATAGAACACTTCAAAATATAACAAAACATCAATTACACCCTTTAAGTAGTGTGTGTCCACACCTGTGGAGTAAAAAGCTAGCGCGTCTGGCCGCGAAACCAGGTGGCCCGGGTTCGATTCCCGGTCGGGACAAATTACCTGGTTGAGGTTTCTTTATGGGGTTTTCCCTCAACCCAATATGAGCAAATGCTGGGTAACTTTCGGTGCTGGACCCCGGACTCATTTCACTGGCATTATCACCCTCATTTCATTCAGACGCTAAATAACCTGAGCTGTTGATAAAGCGTCGTAAAAACCTACTAAAAAAATTAAGTAGTGTGTATAATCTACTACCGCCTATTAGTAAAGTCCTTAAGCCTATTTTTAAATACATTTTTGGTTATTGGTAAAGCCTTTAGTAAGTCTGAAGGTAAAGCGTTCCAGTCCCTGATAGTACGATTGAGAAAAGAAAACTTTCCAGTGTCCGTCCTCTGTCTTCTTTCCCTCAATTTATATGAGTGGTCGTTCCTTGAAAAGTAATTTGGCGGCTGCAACCTATTTTTTATTTCTCTCCAGGCAGGCTCACCTCTGTAAACAAACGCTCCATTTCGAACAAAATTAAAATAGTTTGGTAAATTAAAACTATAGTATCGGCAAAGCAGGTAGAAAACATTTTGGTGTGTAGGTTCCATATGACCGAAATCCATGTAGCAAATTTTGGTGTGCAGTTTCCTACGCCCGGACAAAAGACACGGATGCTAGCAGACTACCAGTGTTGAATGACCACCAGGTTACCTTCGGATTTCCTCGACTGTACGCTGCTCCCAGGTCATCGCTGTGACCCGATCGGCGTGGAAGGGGCCAGAGGGGGCGAGTCATTGTCTTCGCCACTCAATGGACCAGCACTAGCTGGGATTTTCCTTTTCATCATTGCACGCTTGTCTTCTTTTTATAATCGTCTTCTAACACCAGAACACACACTAGGGGGCATATTTGTTTGAACACTGGTTTATCAACTACTGTTGTTCTTGGTATTTTCCATCTAATAGTTGTGTGATTGTGATTGGCGAGTTGACAAGGATGCGAGGGTAGAAGGTTGACTCGTTCTCTAAGGAATCCGAAATCCCAAGATCATTACTTATCCAAGCAGCCTTGGAGTGTCAAAGCCAAATTCCAAGCTATTCTAATACACGAAAATATCGCAGCGGCGGCTTTTACAGTGGATTAGGTGCAGTCTTATAGGATTCGAATTTAAGCGCTAATAACAGAATAGTACATTATGCAACGAGCCTATAATGGTAGTAATTAAGATGCAAGTATGTTTGTTTATGAAACGAGCGCAAGCGAGTTTCATAATTTTCATACGAGTGTCTTAATTACCATTATAGGCAAGTTTTATACGACTTTTTATGCTCGACATATTTCTAACTTGAAATTATTAATAAGTTTTCACGTTATGGTCATGTTAAGTGACGAACGGAACTGACCTGAATTGTGAGATGTGCGCAGACGCGAAAGTATTGATTTTTTCCAAGGCACGAATATCATTCACCTTGATATAACTTAGAGAACATCATCACCATTCAATCGAGAAAAATTCGTTCCGGCACCGAGAATCGAACCCGGGACCTCTCAGCTCTGCGCGCTGAGGGCTCTTTCCAACTGAGCTATGCCGGGACACAATCCACGGTGCCGGTCGAACTCCTTTCATTGTACTGTTTTAATGGTGATAATACACATTGACTACTTCATAGTAGTCGTGTTAATATTCAATGAGGATGGCGAGACCTCATTAATGAATATTTGATGTAGAGAACATTAGTCTTGATATAACCTGGAAATTTCTTTAGAATTGAAAAACGAGATGACAAATTGAATTTATTTGAATATTATTTACAATTAACGCTAATTATTATAGTAACAGAACATAACCTTCTGCGACAATATTGGATTTCCAGCCTCCGTGACATTTCCCTAGTTGTCTTTCGATTGCATATCCGAGAATAATCGAAAACCTGAACTTTAAAGAATAGGTGTACTTTAATGACATGCATTAAAGGACTGCTACCAGGTGTATAATTACTACATTTCGGCATGGTCGAGCATAAAATTAATTTTATTTATTCACATTACAACTGAGCGATAATAATATTCGATGATAGTTTTAGAGTTCATATAAGCATGCAGTCGCGTAGCCAGCAGTTTAAAAGATAATAGGATAAAAAGTACCTGTAGTAATGTCACGAGAGGTCTGAGATTTATCTGGGAAATCTCAGACCTCGAGTGATATTTATTAGGACTATTTCGTGATTAAAATAAAAATGTAAATAATATATCCCTAAAATTCGATCACACAATGTTAATAATTGTATATTAACGAATACTTAACATATTCAGACAGTGTGAAGTTGAAATACTCGTATATGAATATCGATTACTGCAATAAAGAAATTCGATGTTATTATTCAGTAATACCAATTGCGAAAAGCGAAATATAGGTTTAACAATGTTAATTACATGCACTGCACTTTTCTCTTATTGTTATAACATAAATACATTTCATTATCTGCTGAAATCATAATTTAATTTAACAGTAACAGTGGGGACAGCTATATACCCATGCTTATGTATTCACAGCGAGACATGTTGCTACACAGTGAAGCAAATACTCTCTAACATTAATACTGGAAAGTTCACGATAAGAGAGGCGAATGACTCATCAGTGCTATCTAGCGGCAGGGAATGTTGACAGTGAGGATAACGTGACACGTAGCGCGGTAAACTGCATCTAACAAGACTTTCGTACTTCAACACGTGGTGTAAGTTGTAAGGATTATTCTCATGGTTGTTCCACAAAATGTCAGGGAAAAGTGGAATTGTTTGTTCTGTGTTCTTCTGTAAAAACTACGCTTGGCAAAAAGATGCTAGATCGTTCTTCAGATTTCCGAAAGATACAGATAGGTGAGTGAGTAGTCATGTAAATACGAGTAGTCTATTACTTTTCTGCCACAGGATGATGATGATGATGATTATTATTATTATTATTATTATTATTATTATTATTATTATTATTATTATTATTATTACAGTAGAGGAGACAGTAGATAACTTGTTCTGTGACCTTATCATGTGTTGTGGCTATCACCAATGGGTATGGAGAAGGAAGATAATTAGTCTAAGATGAACTTTCGTGTCAGTAGATTCGTATAATTTTAATCATGAAACAAACTCTCTTTCTGTTAGCTCATTCTTTCCCCACTCGCACGATTCACATGACAGGTCTCGTGTCCTCACCATCATCATTATCATCATATTATTATTATTATTATTATTATTATTATTATTATTATTATTATTATTATTATTACTGTTATTTGTTTTTGTCTTATAGATGTGCCATATGGGCAAATAAATGTAAAAGACAGGACCTAGACGAAACGTTTAAAACTAGAGGAACAGAGTTTCTGTACAAAAATCACAGAATATGTTCAGATCACTTTAGATTATCGGACTTCAATAAACCTAATTTGAAAAGTCAGGGGTAAGTAAAAATAATGTGTAATTGGAAAAGTACCGAAGTTTCAAATGAGTCATAGTACTGTTAATTTTTAATATTTTTTTAAATAACAGACTGAAGAGAACAGTTATTCCTTCACTGAATTTAACAGCTCCTTCTTCCGAAAATATCGGTCAAAGTACGATGAAAGAACCGCGAAGGTCCCCAAAGAAACACATTACACCTTCCATCGAGGAGGCGACAGGTTCTCCGATTCCAGACAGAAACGACGATAGTCCTCTACCAGGTACCTCATAATCAGATAGTACATTAGCAATAACATGTTCTCTGTGCTAAGTGAATCAGTTATTAAACTGCACAAAACTACTTTACTTCCATCATACCAAACATAATTTCTTTATAGTTTCTCCATATAAAATACTGAACGTCATGACTTTTTCAAACTAAATAGACGCATATTGTGATACGTAACATAAAAATACGAATTATTGATTTTGTGAAGAAAGTGTGTGAACTCATGTTTTCTCATAAAAACTGATTCAGTTAGTTATTCGCAAAATATTATTTACCTAGCCTTAGACTTTCAAGACGTTATTACTATTTCACTAAATTAAGTCCCTGTTTATTTTTTAAGATAAAAGAAATCCTAAAAGTTCAAAGATGGCTCAAGATCTTCAGATAAAGACACTTTCTATGAAATTGATTGCAGCTCAAAAGTTGGTATCTAAACACAAAAAAATTATTTCATCTCTTCGGGCGAAAGTGAGAGCTCTGAAGACAACCAGTTCAAATACTGATTTAATCAAAATTGTTTCTAATGATGAATTCATTATGTCGCAAGTGCGCTTAAAAAGAAAGAAAAAAATGGGAAGGCGGTATTACAGATGTCTCCGATTTGGATGTAACTGTTGATGACAAAAATATACAGCATACAAATGAAGAAACCGTGTTGCAAGGAAAATGCAAGGGCTTATGTTGCAGGTTGGGTGTGTAGCAGAATAAATCACGAAATTTGTCGAAGAAATTTATCTCGTAAAGAAAACCTCAACGATGACGCAACAACGCACATCGCAAATAAAAAATACTGTAAAGATTCAAAAAATTTTTTCCCTAATGATGTTTCTCTAATGCTCAGCCAATTGTGTTCTGATGTTTTCAAAGAAATTGATCATGTTATTTGTAAAACTAGAATTGGTGTAAAAAAAGAACTAGTTAAAATGGTGTGTGCTCCCTGTTAACGTGTCCATTTGCAGTGACTGTGCCAATGTCTTCATTGATAAATATTTCAATGTGTTAATAAATTGTTACATCAAAAATAAAATGGACAACCATACAGCTAAAAAACAAAACAAGCGATGTATGAAAGCTGCTAAAGTCATGCACAACTAAATTTCATCAAATTTCAAAATATGAGAATTTATGAATTCATTTCTATTCTAATAACTTTGTAATTTGTTATTAATTAAAAATGTTATGAACAAAGTGACTCTAAAGTATACTATTTATTGCTTTGCAGCTTCTTATTGAAATCAAATGCACACCTCTCCTCATTTCTTCACGTAACCCAGCACGACACACGGAGTGTGCGAACGTTTCAAGCCGCTAGATGGCAGCACTGTTACTTTTCGCCGCCGCTTGCAATGCTAAACAGGAAAGACTTCCAGTATTAATGTTAGAGAGTATTTGAGTGAAGCCATCTCTGTATAGATAGCCCTAATTAAAACACGAATTTTTTTACGCCATACGGAAGGCAGTTTGATCAAAGACCTTATTATTACTATGCAAGGTCTTTGGGTTTGATATGCGATGATGTTACATAAATTTGAACATCTGACTTTTATTAATTGTTTAATTTCATTCACAAAATACAAATTTTATAGGCTACAATTATAGGTTAAGTTACCTGTGGGAACAGGACCAATGTCAGCGTTATTTCGACCGTTACTCACAATCAGTACTACACGAAAGCATATTTTATAGCTCGACAAACGCATTCTCGCTGTAGTGTTTAACGGAACTAAAGCTGTATCGACACAGTGCAATATTCCAATCGCGTATGCGTGTGATCTGGGAAGAATATTGAAAGAATCAAGTTTAAAACGTACGTTCAATTAAGATGCATGAAGATTTTGCGTCTACATTGTGCGCCGTTTTGAACGTCGTCTTCACTGCGTAAATATATTAATTCATATTAACCCTGCGCTGATGACCTGAAAGAAAATTACATCAGTTAGTGACGTGGGGTTTGAAATACCCCATTTCATTTTTGGCTTTTTACTGAATATGACATGGAACATACTGAAGGAAGTATTGCAAGCAGCTAGACGAATCCCCACGTAACAAACCAGAGTGATCTACTAGCAAACAAAAATCAAAGCAAGGTGGCGTGTGTCAAACCCCACGTCACCAACGCAGGGGTAATATCAATCTTGCATTCATTGCTTAAAGTTGAAAGAAAAGTTTAACTGCGTAGTTGCAACTTAATGTATTCATGATCATCAATTTACGGGGAAACAGCTGGCGACAACGACTAAACAAAAGAATGACCATGCGATAAATTGATAGCGATAAATCTAGCTGCAAAAATTATCGCAAAGTGTCACTGTGATGGTTGGAATTCAAAATTTCATTACACTTCATTGGTCGAAAATGGAATGATGTCATATAAACGAAATAGTCGTACAAAATATTTATTTCTGGGAAATCCAAGCGCTAAGGAACAAATTGGTAGAGGACTTCTTCATTCATAATACGCAAGAATTCGTGGCTTAAGAGGACAGAGAATAGTCACTGAACACTTCGTACTGTGTATAGTAGCTAATTACTAAGGACCATATTCTTAGGTTTTGGCCTACTTTATTCCTTGCTATTAAACTTGAGTATACAGTATTACGTTTATTTTATTTTACTTCATTTACGTTTATTTTATTTTATTTCATGTAATTGTAATTATTGTATATTATATATCACTACCACCGGGTGTATACCCAATTGTAGTGTTAATACATACATACATACATACATACATACATACATACATACATACATACATACATACATACATACATACATACATACATACATACATACATACATACATACATACAAAACCTCGGAAAATACTTTGAATAAGTCACACAGAAAGTGAATCAAAACATTTACTGTATTAATCACAAATAAATACCTAAACAATTTGATGGATAACTTCGCAATTCACACAGCGCCTTCAAGTAACCGATAAAACTGCTTCTTAAAATTGAGCTGATAATATTTAGCGAGGCTCTCAACAACCTTCTCAGCACGACTGCTGTGAAAGTTATGTGCAGATACATCGTATAATTAACTGCACTCAAACTGAAGCCTTGTTAAGCGACAATGTTAATGAAGTTAGCTAATTACGAAGTAGAAAAAAAAATATTACTTAACATTTGAATGATGATTTGATGTCTAGAAGGCCTTGGTTGAAATGAGTTTATTTAAATTTAAGGCTATAACATTTTATAGCAAACTCACAATGTCTTCCAGAGACATAATAGACAACTGAACATAATTGTAGATAGATATTACTGGTTTAAATAGAGTTCATCAGTACAGAGCTTAAATAGGGGCTTTGGAAGTATTATTATTATTGCTACACTGACGGGATGTTTATGAAACGGATTTATTTATTATTATTATAATGCCACCAATATTTTTTGTTCGATATGGCATTCGCGTACAGAGAAAAATTATATTACTGTTTAGTTAAACGCGAGTTTATTTTATGCACGAAAAGTGGGATGTGAAATGCTGCATGAAATATGACTAATAAAATGTTTAATAGAGTTATCAAAAGTGTAGTTCAATTGCAGAAAAGAAAAACTTTCCGTACTTGTAGAAGACATGAAACTGGTTAAACTTTTATGCATCTACATACGCGATTCAATCTCGGAGGATATAAAAGGACATAACGATAATCTTCAAGCGGTACCATACGTATAAAACTGTACTTGAATTTTCATTACCTCATATTTGCTCATAAGTCAAGACTTAGGGTCAATAAGCGTCAAGTATTCCACTCTTATTGAAAGCCGTCAGCTTCATTATGTCAAAGATCATTATTACGTAGCCTTCGGAATTACGTGTTTTTTTTTTCTGACACAACCTCATAGTTTGAAATAACTGTAAACTGCGCAATGCTTGTGCTGACCCCATATGAGTGTAAATGTTATTTATTCTTAAAATCTACGATTTGCTGACGACGTGGTCCTGTGTGCGAAATCACCACAAGAATTACAGTTAATGTTACAACAATTGTGCTTACACAGCAAAGCAGCAGGCCTGAAAATGAACAGGTAATGTCAAACGCAGGTAATGTCAAACGGACCAACAATCCCAGTATCAGTGGATGGACAACAGCTTCAATACGTGGATGAATACACTTATCTGGGACAACTAATCTCTTTCAAGGACAGAACAGAAAAGGAAATAAATAGAAGGATCTCCCTGTCCTGGAAGGCATTTTGGGCCCTTAAATTCATTCTGCTTGACAAAACCTTAAGCAGTGTTTATCCTGTACTACTTTATGGGTGCCAAACATGGTTGCTAACAGGGAAACACAGGACCAAACTACAAACGTGTCAAAGGAAAATGGTGCGCAAAGTTATGGGCGTATCACTGAAGGAGAAAATCCCAAATGCGACACTGTACCAACTGGCAGATACACAGGACATCACACATGCAGCCATTACATCCAAATGGAAATGGGGTGGACACGTGGCCAGGCTACCAGGCGACAGATGGACATACCGAGCTACCATGTGGGACCCCCGTATAGGAAGGAGACTTCAAGGCAGACCTCGGCGCAGATGGACAGACTTCTTCAAAGAACAGGCAGGTCAACAATGGTCCAGAGAGGCATGAGACAGAAGAAAGTGGAAACTACTCGAGAGACATTTGTGCATAGACAGGAAGTTGTGAAAGGCAGTGAGAGAATCATTGTTCAAAAATTCAAGTTTCTAGACTTAAATATCACGTCTAACTTAAACTAGCTCATCACGTTAGACAAATAGAGCTTTCCCTTATTTAAGGAGGCCTTTGCCCTTCATGGGACACAATAGGCTATCTTTATCTTTATCTTTAATAATCTTTACAATTTCTTACAAAATTAAACTATATAAAGCAGGGATTCCTAAACATTAGGATGTGCCTCCTAAGGAGGGGTGTGATGGGGTACTGTAGATGTATGTAATGTCTTCTAGGAAAATTTTCACATTTTATTTCTCAGTATATAAGTTTTTATATAATATTTTTTCAGAAATAAGAGATAGTTTTAAATACTCGCTTACCTGTTCTTTTCCATACAATCTTATTACCAGAGCTAGGAAGTTGGTACCAAAACTATTAAGTTGTATGAGCTTGGACTATATCACTACCGAATGAACAGCAGTAACGCAGCTCTGAACGTCAAGAAATCAGCACAACAAACTTGTACAGCCGGGTAGTAACCAAACTTGTCTTTGTGTCAATGATACATAGCCATAGAACAAGAAACACTGTAAGCAAGTAATGTAAAATGACATTAATTGTAAAATTATAAAATACGTAAATTTAAACTTAAAATAATTTACGCATACGCATAAAAGTAAAAAAAAAAAAAGTGAAATACATAGTAATGTGTCTTTAGACTTGTTACAATACTTAATAATGCACTTTTTAGTTTATCAAAAGAAATACTCCTACGTTTAGAAAAACAACTTGTATGCGGAAAATAATCGTTCTACGTCACAAGATATGACGGCTTCACTCATTTCCACAATTTTGGACTGCTTCAGAATGACTGTTATTGGCAATTCAATTGTTTGAAGGGATATTGCAACACATCCATATTATAAGCTTAAATACAGAGTGTTAAAAATAACGTTTACAAAGTTTCAGGGGTAATAGAGGAGGTAAAAACAAATATCTTTTGTGACAAAACTTTGGCAGATGCGTCATTTATTATGTACGTAATTATTAGTATAATCCATAAAGAACAAAACCAATTGTCGTTTTAGAAGTGGTGTTCAAACATCCGTTCATTGAAGGCATTGCACAACTGGTACCTTCGTACTATGGAGTATCTGCAACGCTCAAAAAGGCCAACATTGTCTCTAATAACATGTGCAGCTTCAACAGCGCGAGCAACTAAGTCTTCCGCCGTATCGATCGGTGTCTCATACACAAAGCATTTCACGTCTCCCCACAAAAAATAATCCAGTGGGGTTAGGTCCGGTGATCGAGGTGGCCACGGTACCGGCCCACCCCTGCCAATCCAGCGGTCGGGGAATGTAGCATTTAGGTGGTTCCTGATACGACGATCAAAGTGTGGAGGGGCACCGTCATGCTGAAACCATATTCGTTCTCTGATGTTCAGTGGGATATTTTCTAAAAGTTTTGGCAGGATGTCGCGTAGAAAAACAAAATAATTATCACCATGGAGGCTCTTAGGCAACAGACAAGGCCCTACAAGGTGGTCGTGCGCAAACAGAACTAACCAGTGTGTGTTGTGACGGAAGTCACGTCAGGCCATCTAGTTGCAAAACGGCGCATGTGCTAAAGTTTTGTCACTTAAAACAGGGGCTTGTTTTTACCTCCTCTATCAATCCTGAAACGTTGTAAACGTTATGTTTAACACCCTGTATATCCAGAAGAAACATTGTGTATACTTGACCCAGGTGTGAAGAAGGCAGTTTCTCTTCATGCAAAAAGAGATGTTCCGAGTGTTTTTCATAGCACAATGTTCCCGAACTACTATTCATTTTATAGATTATATATATCCACATTACATAGAGCAGGTGGACAGCTTCAAATACTTGGGGTGTACTATAAGCAGTAACATGAGCTGCTGCCAGGAAGTCAAAAGTAGAATAGCAATGGCAAAGGAAGCTTTTAATAGAAAAAGGAACATCTTCTGCGGACCCCTGGAGAAAGAACTAAGAAAGAGACTAGAGAAGTGCTTTGTGTGGAGTGTAGTATTGTATGAGGTAGAAACATGTCATTACGACGAAGCGAAGAGAATCGAATAGAAGCATTTGAAATGTGAGTATGGAGACGAATGGAGCGTGTGAAATGGACACACAGAATAAGAAATGAAGTTGTGTTGGAAAGAGTGGGTGAAGAAAGAATGATACTGAAACTGATCAGGATGAGAAAAAGGAATTGGATGGGACACTGGCTGAGAAGAAACTGCCTACTGAAGGATGCACTAGAAGGAATGATGAACGGCCATAAGAAGATATCAGATGATAGACGTCATTAAGATATATGGATCATATGCAGAGAAAAAGAGGAAGGCAGAAAATAGGAAAGATTGCAGAATGTTGGGTGTGTAGTGAAGGTTCTGTACTTGAGCAGAAGACTAAATGAATTATATATATATATATATATATATATATATATATATATATATATATATATATATATATATAACCTCATTAACATTAAGTGTAAAATCTTTAGATTGGAAGTAGCCAAAAAGCCAATGTCATTTTGGTATTTGAATAACGGTTTAGCCGAAAAAATAGTTTGTGTCTGAAGTTTGAAAGTCATTTCTGGTAAAACTATTGGGTATTGAAACGTATGAGTGGTAAGACATCAAGGCAAAGAACAAACCGGGAAAAATATCCTTTGTAATTTCTTTGAATAAATTTTCTTTTGTATAATAACGTAAAAAAATTAACTGATTAAAAACACATTGATAGTGTGACGGAAATTAAATCAGTAAATTTTGTATGTTATTACAGAAATGAAGCGTTTTCGAAGAAATAACAAGGGAAAATTGTTTTCGGCTTCGCGTTGATATCTTACTACTCATACTTCTCAACACCCAATAATTTTACCATAAATGGAAGTCAAACTTCAGACACTTTTTTTTGGCTAACCGTTATTCAATTACCAAAATTATATTTGACTTTTAGGTTACTTACAACCTAAAGATTCTGTTCTTAAAATTAATATAGTTACACCCCTGTTTGGGAAAAGAAAATTGTACCAGAACAATGGAAGGAGTCCATAATCGTACGTATTTTTAAGAAGGGGGACAAGACTAACTGTAGTAACTTACGAGGAATATCACTTTTGTTGACGTCGTACAAAATTTTGTCGAATATCCTTTTGAGAAGATTAACTCCATACGTAAATGAAATTATTGGGGATCATCAGTGTGGTTTTAGGCGTAATAGATAGACTATTGATCAGATTTTTTATATTCGACAGATATTGGAGAAAAAATGGGAATATAAGGGTACAGTACATCAGTTATTCATAGATTTCAGAAAGGCGTATGACTCGGTTAAGAGAGAAGTTGTATATAATATTCTTATTGAATTTGGTATTCCCAAGAAACTAGTTCGATTAATTAAAATGTGCCTTAGTGAAACTTACAGTAGAGTCTGTATAGGCCTGTTTCTATCTGATGCTTTTCCAATGCACTGCGGGCTAAAGCAGGGAGATGCACTATCACCTTTACTTTTTAACTTCGCTCTAGAATATGCCATTAGGAAAGTTCAGGATAACACAGAGGGTTTGGAATTGAACGGGTTACAACAGCATCTTGTCTATGCGGATGACGTGAATATGTTATGAGAAAATCGACAAACGATTAGGGAAAACGCGAAAATTCTATTTGAAGCAAGTAAAGCGATAGGGATGGAAATAAATCCCGAAAAGACAAAATATATGATTATGTCTCGTGACGAGAATATTGTACGAAATGGAAATATAAAAATTGGAGATTTATCCTTTGAAGAGGTGGAAAAATTCAAATACCTGGGAGCAACAGTAACAAATATAAATGAGACTCGGGAGGAAATTAAACGCAGAATAACTATGGGAAATGCCTGTTATTATTCGCTTGAGAAGCTTTTGTCATCTAGTCTGCTGTCAAAAAATCTTAAAGTTAGAATTTATAAAACAGTTATCTTACCGGTTATTCTGTATGATTGTGAAACTTGAACTCTCACTCTCTCAGGTTAAGGGTGTTTGAGAATAAGGTTCTTAGGAAAATATTTGGGGCTAAGAGGGATGAGGTTACAGGAGAATGGAGAAAGTTACACAACACAGAGCTGCACGCATTGTATTGTTCACCTGACATAATTAGGAACATTAAACCCAGACGTTTGAGATGGGCAGGGCATGTAGCACGTATTGGCGAATTCAGAAATGCATATAGAGTGTTAATTGGGAGGCCGGAGGGAAAAAGATCTTTGGGGAGGCCGAGTCGTAGAGGGCGGCAATGAACCTCCGGGTTCCTTAAAAGCCAGTAAGTAAGTATACCCCTATATATATATATATATATATATATATATATATATATATATATATATATATATATATATATAGTCGTAGAGGGCGGCAATGAACCTCCGGGTTCCTTAAAAGCCAGTAAGTAAGTATACCCCTATATATATATATATATATATATATATATATATATATATATATATATATATTCAAAAAATAAAGGAGAGGATGGCGTCCTTTTCAGATGAAGTTACTGTTGAATGCACTATACCACACATCCAGTAGAATATCGAATCCATGTACAATATCCAGTGCGGACAAGATGCGTTGAGTGATAGTAAAAGATGCAAGATCAAACAATGAAGGGTTGGGCGATAAGTCTGTATGCAGCGCCGCTCGTAAAACACCCACATTACGAACATATGTTACAAAGTTTACAGGGCAAATTGCATCTTGGTATTTTTATGCAGACGGTGTGGCAGGGTGGAGAAATAGATGGGGGGTCTATATTTTCATAACAACGCGTATAAAAGTCACTGGCCCTATAGGAGTATGTATATGTGTGTTCAGTGCTTGCACACAGGGATTTTTATTACTTCAGCTTTGCATATCCTTGCAACTTAATGTTTGTGTATAAATCCATTTCAATACTGGCGGTACACTCTCCTCAATAAATCATTGCTTTCTGCGCTCCTCGTAGACTGGGGGGGGGGTGTGATGGTGGGGCGTGCGATTGCTAACGTATAAGAGATAGCTGATGTGGGAGTGTCAGTTTTATTCCGATTACACGGACCTGCACACAGCTTGACGAGGCACGTATACGGGTACTACCACTGTCCACTCCTGATTCACAAGTTTACATGCGTTAATTAATAGCTACTAGTAGTCTGATTGTTTTGTTAGCGGTATGCTTATTTGTTTTAATAAAAAGCTATTCGAAAAGAATATAGGCCTATCATTTTGAAAGAAAATAAAAAATGACAGAAGTTTTTCGAATCCCATTGACTACGTGATTACGAAGTAATACTGCGGCTGTTCCATATCTTCAATACTTCGCTTGTTTGAGATGGACTCGTCTTCTGCTTGCATTTGTTTTTGACGATACTCCCCTCTTATGATATGGACTCGTCATATACTTTAAGTGTAGCATTATAAGGTGGTATTTTTGAACGGTCCGTAGTCACTGCATCCAGTTATAACATAAAATGTGATATTTTTTGCCATTTGTATCTTCAACTACTAAGTTAATTTTTTTTAATCTACTAGTCGGCCTAGGTAGCATAGTTGGTATAGCGCTGGCCTTTTGTGCTCGAGGTTGCGGGTTCGATTCCGGCCCAGATCGATGGCATTTAATTGTACTTAAATGTGACAGGCTCATGTCAGTAGATTTTTGGTATGTAAAAGAACTCCTGCGGAACAAAATTCCGGCACACCGGCGACGCTTATATAACCTCGGCAGTTTTGAACGCTGTTAAATCATCATTTAATTGTTCAAAATTTACCTTCCTCAAACGAGGTGACCACTGGGATGCGTTATTACTAGACTTCGTGGAATTTCCACGAGAATCGCAAGGTTTACTATGCACGCGGTATAGACTGTATAACAAGGGAGCGTGCAAAGGATGGAGTATGCCTCTGATGTAAACACTGAGCAGTATACTGCGGTTACAATAAAACCTGTATCCTGCATTCAAGAAATATAATGAATGATCATTGAAATAGGAAATATCTCAACATGTAAATACACAATTATTTTGTAGTGAGATATATTAACTCTTAAAATTTAATGTAAGATACTCACATCATTCTTGAATATGTGCATTGCAGTGAAGAGTTACGTACATTTTGAGCGACTGCAAAGTAACCTCCTCCGATGGTCACTTAAACAGTTTTTATATTGGGAAAATGTACGTTCAACAATCACACGATGTAATACGTACATATTTGAAGAACGGAAAGTCACTACTTTTTAGTACATCAACTTCAGATGTCTTGTCGTGACCTGATAGTACATCATTTATAGTACCAAGTTGTGAATAGGCAGAATTTTTAGCAATAATGTTTCGCAATTTACATTTCTCTTTTTCTGAAATTAGTGAATTGTTATTTTGGATAACGGTTTGTGATACTTTATCCACTATATTATGGGCTTCTGAAAGTTGTAGTTTAGACGTTCTAACAGGATGATGCTTTTGGACACGATTTTAAAATTAGAATCAATGAACAGAATATCTTCCAATAGCTGTTCAAAAGGCAATGATTTTACTGCTGCAACAGCGGAACTGTCTGTGCTATTCAATGCATCAATTACCTCCATTATTTTGCCGTAATGTTCTGCATAATAATTAACAGCATCCAATCACGTTCCCCAACGGGTCAAGACTGGCTGCGGGGGTAAGGGTATTCCAGGGACAATTATTTGGAATTCTCACTGTCTGGACTGAACAAATGTTAAGCTTTGACTATTCCAACCACAGTAATGCAAAAACAAGTGCTTACATAGGTATACATTAGCTGTAGCTGCTCTATCTATTTGGACCGGCCACATCTCTTTAACATGAACTGCTTATACTACGAGACCGGGCGGTCGCTCACCTCCTCTATACTACCGTGCATCGGCAACCTGATTGCATGCTGCTTGTGGCAATTCAACGAAGTCTAGTTATTACAAACATTAAAAAAAAAGTTATTGGGTAAAATAATTATTCGTTTTGTACATTTCGAAAAAAAATTGTATGTTTACATATAAATGGTAGCGTAGAATTTGAAGAGAGGCCTTCAGAATTTCCACCACAATCTTCTGAATATTATAAAGAAGAATATTAAAAGGGTTAAATAAGTATATTACGTGTGAATTTTGGTAGACATCCCCTCGCTCCAAATAGTAAGCCTGTAACACCCAAGTTGTTTGTTTTTTTTTTTTTATTTAACGACGCTCGCAACTGCAGAGCTTATATCAGCGTCGCCGGATGTGTAGGAATTTTGTCCCGCAGAAGTTCTTTTACATGCCAGTAGATCTAATGATATGAGCCTGTTGCATTTAACCCCAGTTGTAATGCGGGTTGCAATATTTTCCATTGTGATATGGAAGGTAAGGTACATATTTAGCTCGCTTATCTTCATTTATCTGCTGTGCATAATTTACATTTCGCTCAAAGCATATCGCAAGAGGTTATTCCTTAAGTTATTTAAAACAAAAAAATTAATACTATTTTGCTCCTTTTAAAGAGAAAACCATTTTATATTAAACATTTTATAGCGTATATTGGGAAAGCAATAGCTCAATATGCTCAGTCAGTTTAAGAGAGCAGTGTATTATGATAATAAATGGTTGAAAGAATTTGTTTTGTCCTTTAAATGGATCACTCTGTATGTTGTCCAAAGAATCTTTTAACCTCATAAGTGACACAATAAGACATCACTTATGAGGCAACTAAGCCAGGTTATAATGGGGTAGGGTGGCCAGTTCATTTCTCCTTCCAATAAATGCATACAAACAAAAGTCTTCTTCCTCTGACACATTGTCAAGGTCACTTCGTAATTTATGCCTTGTATATACAATTAAATACATGTGAAATAATCGATCAAACTGTTGATTTTACTACCTAAGTTCGTAATTATCACATGCATTGAAAATATTGTTCGCAATATAAATTGGATCACGTTTTGCAGAAAGGAACCAATTCAAAAAATACCCAAACTGAGAAAAATGCAGCTAAAACCTAAACGTAGGTGTCAAATTCACAAATAAATATAACTAACAACACATATTGAGGACGTAGCTGCAATAAGAGCCCACAGCCCCATAGGTCCTTTTCCCGGAGAATGCAATGCCTTCATGGCACGTTACGGGGATACCTTTACCTTTACCTTGTTTGAAAAAAAAACATTTTTCAGTATTCAACAAGTTCATGATGTGTTATCTTGCTTAATAAACTTCTATTCCTTATTTTGTTTTGAAAACATTTTTAACTTTTCAAAATATTCGAGATTTGTTATTTTGTGTGGAAAAATGTCATAATGTCTAAATATTCATGAGTTGTTATTTTGTTTTGAAAACACTTCTAACTTTTCGAAATGTTAGTTATTTGCTAAGTTATGTGGAAAATATCTTAACTTCTAAAAATGTTAATGAATATTATTAATAATATTGCTGTATTGTATATAAAAATATAAATAATAATAAATATTTATAAAGACTACACACAGATTATATTTATTTTTAATTGAAAGTACGTTCTCCAGAAAAGGAGCCCATAACATGCATTACTTTTATACATTATTCTTTAGATATAGAACATTGGATTAAAATGCTTTTAGTATTTCTGTTATATTATGTAAAAAACACAACACTACTTATCCAGCAGTTTCATACTCATTGGTTAGTGCATTTAGTGCGCTGCTTTAAAAATTCCAACTCCATATATCTCAGAATAGCATTTTGGAGTACGGACCCTTATTGCAGCTACGTCCTCGTTTATTACTTTAACCAAAATAATATTATCTAACGTATCGTTGATCAAAATATGGCTTTAATTATAGATATATTACATTCTTTGTGGTTTGATTCCTTTCTGTAGAATTCGGCCCAATTTTATAGAGAAATCCGAGCTTCGTTAAGAGCTGTACGGTATTGAAATGAATATGATACGAGATGCATGCAGAAATCGTTACGTAATATCAGACACTCCCTTTCTTCTTTTGGAAAAACCGACTGATTTACACTTTGCTTGATCATAGTCTTTTGTTACTGTTTCACTTAGCTTCATCATCCTCTGAAACAATGTAGCTAAACACTGCCTTGAGGATTATGTTGCTAAGCAACTATTCTTCTTTTATGTCTTCAAAGCCAGTCCTCTTCAACCTTGCCATAAAAAACCTTCTCTGAGCAACATTTTAACACTTTGTTGCATTTATGATGTATAATTGCTTAAACGAAGTTATTAATAAGTTGCATTAACGTTTAGGGTGTGCTGAAAACAAAGGTGCATTGTGATGGGAGCCGGATGTGTATGCTTTGCGGATAGAGGATTTCTGGAAGTTTGATTTCTCTGTACATCTATATATCTAATTTGAATTGGTAATGTAAATTACGAGTAAACGGCTGAACGGATTTTAATAAATGACTCCTCATTTTGAAGCTTGGGACCCAAATTTTTTTTATAAAATAGTAGTTTTCAGTGAAATATCAATTTTCCTAAATTATTTTCCTATTTTCCAAAATCCATCTTTCTTCAGTTTTGAGAACTAATTGCATTTCAGTACGGCCGTGATTTCAGAATAAAAGAAAACACACACTACAATGAACAATAGCTATTACACGAGGGCCATGACCTGCAGGATTGCTGACATATTTAGAGTTCAAATTCAATTGGTTATTAAAAACTTCAAGACTTACTAAAAATAATTTACAGGTCTGATTCTGCGGTGTGTAATTTTTTTAGTACAGCTGTGTATTGGATATTGAAATCTACAAAACTTGAGATGGTTTGATGACATTATTACCATTAGAAATGAAATTTCATTACAGTTAATACCATAATGTGACTATTTTTCATTAATTATACATATTAATGCTATACTGATGATATGAAAGTGAAACGTTTTGGGGTTATATAAGTAGATATAGAGAATGTGTTAAATTAGATCTTCATTTCTATAATTTACTGAGTGGCGGCTATTATATATATAAAACTACAAAACTTACGTAAGATGATCATATTGTTATTAAAAATCAAATACTTTTATAGTTATTAATCAAGTGGGATTGGGTCTTTTTCATATACTTAAAGGCGGTGTGGTGTAGATACTTATATGCGTCATTCTCTTCAGTATTCGCTCGAGAGAGCGCAAAAATTACAGTTCCTAAGGAAAGACGGTATTACTTACTGATAAAATAAGAGGCCTACAAAATTTTGTAGTCTCTCGATCATTTCAGCAAGATCTCTTAGCAGGATAAAATGATTTTACCCTCTACATTTCAAGCTCTACATGCAGCAGCTATACCAAAATGCTATGTCTATTCTTCGAAAACATAGCAAACCTGACTTTAATAATCCACTATGACCTGAAATAGCTATTGCTTTACTGCCACATGAAAAACCCACTGATCGCTCTGACATTGTTACTTGCGTTTTCGCGTTGAAACTCAAGATACATAGGATACATAGGTTCAAGAAAAAGTACTTGGCATAAAAACCATTCAGAGAGAGTATGTTTCATTATTATGGAAGCAAATAACTTTCAAAATGTCTGGTATTTTTCGTTGAAAATAAACCTGAAAAATATTTATTTAAACGTCTAATGAACTTAGTTTGCAGCATTTGCTGCACAAGCCACTAATAGTTTTATATTTCTGGGATAAATGGATTCTAGCTGAAGGAGAATGTGGTGAAAGAGTAGCATTATGAAGACATTATGTTATAAATTGTTAAACAATGTGACTAAAATTGATAAATATGAGCGTATAGCATGCACCGTGGTAGAAATAAAACTTCTTAAGCTGTAAATATGTAATAGTATTTTTTAATCCCTGTGCAATGAGAGAACATATTAGAGTTAAATTTAATAATTTTGCATTTGAATGAATGAATGAATGAATGAATGGATTTGGGGTTATGGGAGAAGAAACATTTTAAACTACGCGGAAATGCGTCTTTTGCAAGGGAGTTTGAGACTGAGAAAACTGAATATGTGAGCTCCAAGCCTGTTGGTCACTTGTCTCAATCCGAGTTTGCCGTTCCACGGAAGGAACTCTAGAGAATTTTGAAGGGGAAAACCGAAATTGGACGTAACTAATAGCTACCACATAAGAGTAGCGAGGGGAGATAGGCATGACAGAACAGCATCAGGCCAAGAAAACAAATGAATGAGGTGTATAAACAATTGAATACTCTTTCATATTTAAGTATAAAAATATAGGGGTATCATTTGAAATTTCAAAGTGGGGATGGCTGGAGTGGGGGGGTGAAATCTAAAATGCAATTAAGCCTGCATTCAGACTTCCCCCTCAATATCTAAATTGACGTGTTTTTTTTTGTTTAAATTGAATTCAATTGAAATAATTAGTTATTTAGACTGGAATGTTTTGAAATGAAAGTCCTATATATCATATAAATCTGTACACGTATTTACAATGGAATTACTGTTTTTCATCTAAATTAGTTTGTTGGAGAGCAGTTATTGTGGATGTAGCTACGAGGGAAATAAATATGATTCATGCAAAGAAATTAGCCTATCCCTCTAGTAAACACCATATCAATACATGAGTCTGATCCGTTGCTAAGAAAATAAAATGAGAATAATGTGACGTAACTCATTGTCGTTTCTGAGCAAACTCACATCAGATACTGATATTTTCAGTTCATTTAGCACCAGAGCATAAACGTTTGCACACTGATCCATTTGCTAAGCAAGTGACGTCAGAATAGCGTGACGTAACTCATTGCCGTTGCTAAGAAAGTGGCTTCAGATGTTGACATTTTCGAAACATTTTATTCATTTGATACTCGAAAATAAAAGTTTAACGCTGATAGGTTGCTAAACAAGTGACGTCAGAATAGCGTGACGTAACTCATTGTCGTTGATAAGAAAGTGGCTTCAGATGTTGAAATGTTCATAACATTTTATTCATTTGACACTCGAGAATAAAGAGTAAATCTGAGTCATTGCAAAACGAATGATGGCAGAATATGTAAAGTAAATCAACGCCGTATCTAAGAAATTGATGTCAGATATTGTATTGTATTGTATTTATTTATTTATTTTTACTTACTTATTTATTTATTTATTTATTTATTTATTTATTTATTTATTTATTGATAGATATCAGTAGCCTATATCGCTTCACAGCTAGAATATGGAACATGTTAAAAAATCTTAAAAGTACTACAAAGTCTTAATAAATTACAGTTACAGTCTAATTGAAATATATGCAGAAGAATTTTATATTATACTAGTACAATATAAGGCAGAAATATTCATGCAGCATTGTTGAATGTTGGTATTTTCGTAACATTTTATTAATTTGACACCCGAGCATAAACGTTTCGCTTTGATCCGTTGCTAAGTGACATCAGAATAGCGTCACTTAACTCATTGCCGTTGCTAAGCAAACTGATGTCAGATGTTAGAATTTTCGTAACATATTATTCGTCACTCGAGCATAAACGTTTCACGCTGATCCGTTGCTAAGCAAGCGACGTCATAACAGTGTGACAACTCATTGCCGTTACAAAGCAATTGACGTCAGACATTGAAATTTTTCTAGCATTTTGTTCATTTCACACTGATCCGTTGCTAAGCAAGTGACGTGAGAATAGTTAACGCAATCTATTACCGTTGCTAAGAAAGTGACGTCAGATATTGAAATTTTCGTAACATTTCATTCATTATTTTGAGACTCGAGTTAAATTTTTCACACTATCCGTTGCTAAGCGAGTGACGTCTGAATAGTGTTACTTAACGCATTGCTGTTACTCTTGATCATATATATATATATATATATATATATATATATAACAGATAGCCCATCCCTATGTTAAAATGGGTAGCACTTTGAAGAGAACAACCGCCAAGATCGCCACCGGTCCGCCGTAAACGAACACGAGATGGCAGTAGAGTCACTAATGCAATTCAAATGGGAGTTATGACGTGACTCCTTATGTAACAACTAGATGGCAGCATTGTAAACCTGACAAAAGTTGTTACCGTCAAAGCTTATAAGGCCGGGCAATCTGGATGATCTAGGTTGTTACTAAGCAACTGACGTTAGATTTTGAAATTATCGTAATTATTTTATCAATTTGGCACTTAAAAATAAACGTTGTTTCACGTTAAAGGTCACAAATAAGAGAAACACGTCTGGTTTAAAGATGAATCTGTTCTTGCGTGTCGAAAATCGAACCCAGATTCTATGGAATATTGCAGCCTAAGTCAGAGTGCAGAGCAAGAATTTTACTACACAGAGTCCTTTCCCCTAACTCTAAACTGACGTACAGGATTTAATTGCGGAGAATAATAAATAATTTATCGAGTCTGCAGGTCCCAGGACGACGACAAAACAAGACAGACCATTCTCCCAACATGGACCGCATCACCCAAGGTCGAAGACACCGTTAGTGTTCAACAAGGGAACATAAAAGATAATTATATTAATTATGCTAATTGTCTTATGGCATTAAGACGCATTGTAAAAGAAACAATATTGTCCACACCTTTGATTTCCTCGGACTGATTCACATGTGGCAAGAGAGAAAAAAATTCTTGACAAACAGACGGAGCGGGGCACTCCCGCAGTCTCGTGCATATTCGATGCATTTTTATGCTGCACGCTCATTACCATCACTCGCGGCTAATAGACATGTTAGCGTACTAATAGTCGCTTGTATTGACTCTCGCATCTTTACGACCCACATGATGGACGCTTACAAATTCAGGCTTCAACAACAACAAGAACAGAAAAATTTCTCTCGCTCATCCATCTGTTCGCTTCGGCGTTGTTCAGTATTCGATTTCGAAGACAAATTGTATTATGTAAGTACTGGTGGATCGAAAAACAAGCAATTCAAAAAAATTCCATATAAATTCTATCTGTTTATATGCCGTCATACTTGGTTTCCAATATTATATACATTATTTTCAAAATAATATTAAGTAGATACAAAAGTTGGTAGCGTTTTCTTGACTTCAAAAAAGCTTTCATTTCATATTCTTAGACTACACATCAATCACTAACAGTCTGTATTCTCCTACATTATCTACGACTCCTAGTGAACGCTAGAGTAGTTTTTTATTCCGCGTCTGAATAAATCTCCTGGTTTGGAGTTAAAAAAGTCATCAAGCCAAGTTCGTAATACAGTACATCTTCTTTATCAAAGAAGTTCCCTTGAAGATTGTTCGATAGAGAACGGAAAAGGTGGAAATCTGAGTGCGCAAGATCGGGATAATATGGGGAGTCTACACCTTTTCCAGTCGTATTTCAGAAAATATCAATTTCATTTCAGATAGTATCATTTGTATTTCAGAATAGTCAATTCAATTTCAGATAGTATCAATTGTATTTCAGATTTGCCAATTTAATTTCAGATAGTATCATTTGTATTTCAGATTAGCAATTCAATTTCAGATAGTATCAATTGTATTTCAGAAAACATCTATTGTATTTCAGATTAGCAATTCAATTTCAGATAGTATCAATTCAGTTTCTTTTTTTTTTAGTTGGTTATTTAACGACGCTGTATCAACTACTCGGTTACTTAGCGTCGATGAGATTGGTGATAGCGAGATGGTATTTGGCGAGATGAGGCCGAGGATTCGCCATAGATTACCTGACATTCACCTTACAGTTGGGGAAAACCTCGGAAAAACCCCAACCAGGTAATCAGCCCAAGCGGGGATCGAACCCGCGTCCGAGCGCAACTTCAGATCGGCAGACAAGCTCTTTAACTGACTGAGCCACGCCGGTAGCTCAATTTAGTTTCAGATAATATCAATTCTATTTCAGATTTGTCAATTTAATTTCCGATAGTATCATTTGTATTTCAGATTAGTCAATTCAATTTCAGATAGTATCAATTGTGTTTCAGAAAACATCAGATGTATTTCAGATTTGTCAATTTAATTTCAGATAGTATCATTTCTATTTCAGATTAGTCAATTCAGTTTCAGATATTATCAATTGTATTTCAGAAAACATCAATTGTATTTCAGATTTGTCAATTGTATTTCAGAAACTATCATATTTATTTCAGAAGTTGTCATTTGAATTTCAGAGAAGGTAAATTTATATTGTTGGTTTGTAATAATTTGATAAATAACTTTGGAATTTATTACTGTATTAAGAAGTACTTTACAGTACAGGACAGGACATTTTTTTTAAAATCCTTACATGAAACCCAATATACTTTATAAGAATAAAAATAAAACAAAAATTGAAGATACATTTGATATCATCTGAAATACAATTGACAAATCTGAAATACAATTGACTAATCTGAAATACAATTGACATTTTCTGAATTTAAATTGACTAATCTGAAATATATTTAATAATTTCTGAAATTCAATTGATATTTCTGAAATACAACTGTAGAATCACCTTCCAACCAAGCTCCTGGATAGCTGCTATCATCATGTTAGCGGAGTGCGGACATGCTTTATCATGCTTCAGCAGCACGTGATGAAGTCTTCCCAGTCGTTTTTCTTCAATTGCCACCGACTTGTTGGAAATAAATGTCTGCAGTTATGGTTACATTCCTGACGAGCGGTTCGTAGTACATGTAGCCTTCTTTACCGCACCACATCCATGACATCATCTTCTCTGGATGGACACTAACTTTTGTACGGGATATTGTGTGTTGAAACGACAGAACCATTTTCCTGCAGCGCTTTCTCTGATGGAATTTTCCCCGTATATGGCACAAATGTTTCGAGCCGTCTCCTCTGCCTTTGCTCCTATATTAAGCTCAAACAAAAATCTGTCGGAAGTGTTCGTCTTTTTGCACTTTATACTCCATCTTCATTAGCCCACAAATAGCACAAACTTTCACAAATCCGCAAAATTAAAGGCGTATTTACAAGCACAGCACACCAAATGACAAATGGCAAATGACAAACGACAATCAATCTTCTAACAACGCAGTGTTGTGATGACGAACAACACTACAAACTTATCAACCTAATAGTTTTACTGTGCGAGTAGAGACATCACAATTTGTGTAGACAAGTGTTAATTCTTTATAGCTAGATTTATGTTTGTTACCTGCGTATATCTGGGATATTTGACATGAATACATCTTTAAAATCACATCGACACAAGAGATACCAGGACGGAAACGACGATGTAACGTTTGTAGGGTGATCCATTCCGACACTATAATTTTGTGACTGATAACAATGACATAATTGAAATAAATGTGGTCTCATTCGATTGGGTGCACGACTACGATGCGAGCATGACCTTGAGTTGTCGTCTCGCATGCGTGAAGCACGGATGAGTTCCTCGGCGACTAGCGGCATTTTGTTTTTGAACTAAAATTTCCGGGCAGTGTATCTCGCGATTCTGGTGCGCTAGAGCGCTGATTTTGGTTCTTAACGGAATATGTCGTCTAGATCTGTCGATTTAAGCCAGACATAGATTAATGAATAAAATTATTCTTTATTTTTCAAAATACAAAATTTAATTTTATTGAGGAGCGTTACTAACCAAGTGTTCGCTGCATAAATCAGAATTAAATTTATTACTTTCTTTCCATTATTTCTTTTTGTTTTAATTAATGTTTCCTTACCTCTCTCTTCCTTTACTCATTCTTTTTTTTCATTTTCGCCTTCTTTATTTATTCTTCCTTTCTTTGTCTTTTTCTATATCCGTTCCTTGTTTATTACTTGTTTCATTCTTTCTTTTCTCCTTTTTTCTCATTCTAGCTTTCTCTAATTATTTCTTTCTCTCCTTTCTTTCTTTATTCATTTCTTATTTATTTATTTACTTATTCTTTCTGTCTTTCTTTCTCATTCTTTTTCATTCACTATTTGTTTCTTTTTCATTCATTCTTTGTTTATTATTTATTTATTCTTTTTTCTTTATTCTTTATTCTTTTTCATTCATTCATCCATTCTTTCTTTCGTTTTTGTTTATTTATTCTTTCTTTCTTATTCATTCATTCTTTCTTTCTGTCTGTATTTCCTTCTTTTTCTCATTTTTCTTTGTTCTTCGTTTCTTTTTCCTTTCTTCATTTATTTATTCGTTCTTTATCATTTCTTTCTTTCTTTCTTCTTCATTCTTTTTTATCCTTTCTTTCTTCCTTCCTTTCATTTCATTCATTTTCTCTCTTTCTTTATTCCTTATTTCTGCCTTACTTTATTTTTCTCTATCTTTATTTTTCATTCATTAATTCTTTCTTTCTCTGTCTCTCTCTTCTTTTTCTTCTTTCCTTTCTCGTTTTTCTTTATCCTTCCTTTCGTTTTCTCTTTCTTTATTAATTAATTCTTTATTTATTCTTTTTGTCTTTCTTTCTCTTTCTTTCTTTCTCTCTTTCATCCTTTCTCTCTTTCTTTATTCTTCCTTTCTTTTTTCCTTCCTTTCTTTCTTTCGCCATTAATTCATTGTTTCATTATCCTTCTTTCTTTCTTTCTTTTTCATTCATTCTTTATTTCTCTCTTTCTTCCTTTCTATCGTTCTTTCTTTATTCTTCCTTTCTTTCTCTCTTTCTTTCTCCATTCTTTCTTTCATTATAATTTTTTCTTTTTTTCTTTTTCATTCATTCTTTATTTCTCTCTTTTTTCTTTTCTATCGTTCTTTCTTTATCCATCCTTTCTTTCTCTTTCTTTACTATTTCTTTATTTCTTTCTTCCTTTATTATGTCTTTCTTTATTTTTTATTTATTCATTCATTCATTCATTCATTCATTCATTCATTCATTCATTCATTCATTCATTCCTCCTTTCTCTTTTTCTTTCTATTTCTCTTTCTTTTTTATTATTTTATTTTCTTTTTCTTATTCTTCTTGTGTTTCACCTTCCTCTTTCTTACCGACTTATAATCCAATGCAGTGTAGGGGAGGCTATATACCTATAGCCAGTTTCTCCGGTCGTGTTTTCAGCACGGTACAGGACCATCACTGAGACAATCGTGGTAAAAGGGACAAACATCCACTGCCGTGGACGAAAGATAAAACTATTAACTTATCCATGCTGAGAATCGAACCACGTACAGCGTGGTTGGTAAGCGAATACACTACCCACATAGCTACAACGGCCGAGATTATTGTTACTGTTATTATTATGGAGGATAACTTTATGTATAGACTAGGCCTAAACACATTTTCTTTGACAGAACGTACGTGCTGTTTTCTCACTATGACGGTATTTCAGCACAAAACTTTCAGAATATAATTTAATGGAGAATATAGATACATATTTCAGGGTTTGAGGAATATTTGATGTGTTACAGAATATAAGTGCATATTTCTAAGTTGTGTGTGTGTTTACTAATTGCTTAATTATTTATTTACCGACTCTCGTACTGTTGCTCATCTAGTTATTTCAGTGATGGCATTAATACTCCTATTACGTCATGTGTGCAATGGTATATCCATACACATTACGATCTCTCAAGTTTTTGGTAAAGAATTGCTATTATGTTTAGTGTAAGTATAGTATATATGAGTAGACATGGAATGACAGGAAAAATAATTCAATCTAAATTTAACCGGGTATTTTCTAGAAATTAGCGGCTAATCGATCTCAAAAAGGTATCACAGTTGTTGCACGGAGAGCAGATGGAAGATGAGTTAGCAACAAAGTAGGCCTACATCCCACTTTACAAAATGTATCCAGTGATATAATGTGATGTGGAGAGAATCTATCTTAGCCTTGAAAATGTTAAATGACAAAAGATAGAGATTCTCAATAGAGAATATGGAGAATATAATCTTTCCCTCGAAATTATTCAAATTAACTTTACAGGGAGTTATTCCTGAAAGCTTAATTTGTATAATACACGTCACTGTACGTAACAGAAAACCACAATTTAATGTCACACAGAGTAAGTGTGCACTCAAATGTTGGTTGCTTGACGGTTGTCAGCCCACTTTGAGGTCTGTGGATATAGAAGGAAAAAATTGGGTCGGTGTCGGGTAGAGTTACCGGGTAGCTCAGTTGGGAGAGCGTTGGTACGTTTAACCAAAGGTCCCGGGTTCGATACCCGGCCTCGGAACAATTTTTCCCTCAAAATTATTCAAATTAACTTTACAGGGAGTTATTCCTGAAAGCTTAATTTTATAATACACGTCACTGTACGTAACAGAAAACCACAATTTAATGTCACACAGAGTTAGTGTGCACTCAAATGTTGGTTGCTTGACGGTTGTCAGCCCACTTTGAGGTCTGTGGATATAGAAAGAAAAATTGGATCGGTGTCGGGTAGAGTTCCCGGGTAGCTCAGTTGGGAGAGCGTTGGTACGTTTAACCAAAGGTCCCGGGTTCGATACCCGACCCCGGAACAATTTTTCCCTCGAAATTTTTCAGTATAATTATTGTATCTTAATGTTCTTTAAAGTGGGTATTTTACAAAAAAAAAAAAATCGAAGGAAAATGAGACATGAACACTGATACTATGTATACGAGTGTCATTTGGCATTTTACATTAATCAATTTAATTTTAGGAGAATATTTGGGTCATTTAGATGAATATTTGACATGATTTTAGAACATAAAATTCACATCTGAGGTTATTATTATTATTATTATTATTATTATTATTATTATTATTATTATTATTATTATTATTATTATACGAAGATGTGTTCCAGTAAGGTTGTACATCGCCAAAATTTTCCACATAGTGAAGAATGTAGCTTTCTATATATCGTCCATAATTCTAGGTAGTTTACAAGCAATAGGAGTGTCGTGGTCCTTCCCTTGAGAATGTCTCTAAGATATTCGTCTGTTGTCGAAGAGGTACACGAACTTTTTGCATGTTAATAAAGAAAGAAAAAAAAGGGTTCCGTTACCTCATGCGTAGACAAAGGTTATGTACCGAATTTGTAGGGGCGGGATTGTTCGCATACCGGGACGGGTGAGTGTCCACACGCCCAGCCGTGCTGTGCGGGCGACAGTCTGCAGGCGCAGGTCGCGAACCCTGCGCACTGTCCACTTAGCATAAGGGTACGTGGACTACAGCCCGTCAGGCGTTGGGCTACTCGGCACAACAAATTCCTGGATATTAAAATAAATATGGCAACAGACGATCAAGTGAGCCGTGACGCTATTAACTATGACACTATTGCATGAAATAAGCGCAGTAGAACATTCTATTGTTGCTTTACCCGCATTTAAAACTATTTACATTATGAATATTCCCTTTCTTTCTTATACTGAATTTTGCACACCTCTACTCCCTCTTACTTATCTTGCCGATTCCACAGTCTTTCTTGGTATAACTTAAATACTCGGACACAATATGATAACACACTAGAAATACCGCCCCACACATCATCTCTTTATTCATGTTTCACTGTTGCTACTTCTCGTCACTAGAATTCTCTGCCGCCTGAAGTCAAGGGCTGCAGAACTTTAAATTCCTTTAAACGTAAATTAGAAAACTATCTTATGATGAGTTGTCAGACCTAATGCGTTGTAAATATTTAATGGAATGTGTTCCACTGCATTTATTTTTATATTTTTTATATTTTTTTTTGTTTCTTATTTTTATTGTGTAATCATGTAAATCGTGCTTATTTATCACTTATCATTTGCCAATATGTATCCCACTATGTTGTTTTTTATTATTAATCTATTTTTATGTACATGTTATTCAATTGTCGGTTTCTGGTTTAATTATGTAAATCCTACTTAATTGTAATCTAATACTAATATGTGTATTAATACGTTTATTTTTATTTTTACTGTGTACATTTTTTATTGAATTATCGGCTTCTGTTTTTATGTGATTCGTATTTGATTCTAACAACATTAATATGTATTTCACTATGTTTATTTTTATTTTATGAGGTAAATTTTTATGTAACTATCTCTTTTGATCTCATTATGTACCTAAATTGTATCAGTATGTAATTACTTAATTCCGATCCAGTTTTATGTTCAACTATGTAAGCAAGTTTTAATCCTGGTTGAATGTAAGAGAAGGCCTTACGGCTTAACTCTGCAGGTTAAATAAAGCCATTATTATTATTATTATTATTATTATTATTATTATTATTATTATACAGAGTGGAAGTGAAATAGCCTTGCACATTTTCAGAGCGAATAGCTCATGTTGTATGTAACAAAAAACTATAATATCGTATTGGTGGAAAGTTAATAGTTTTTTTTTTTCAGAAAAAAAAAGTTTTTGCTCAAAATGTTTAACAACCTCTTATTCGGTAACTATTGCGAATAGGATCGTGATTTTTCTTCATATCGATAAGAAATCTAATAAAGAATCATTTATCCCTTCGGCCGGCGTATTTCAATAGCGTGGACGGTTTTCATTTACATCTAATTTTAAAAACCTCTAATTTCAAGCCATTGCACGATACAAGTTGGTTGCAACACAGCGCCAGAAAACAGCTCGTCTAGCGAGACACACCGAGTTCGTTGATCTCTTACACGAGAAGAGTGTGGTAACGGAGATATTGCCGGACTGCTGGAACTTCGAAATTAATTTTATAATTAATCGCGCATTTAATCACAAAACGTAATATACTTGGCAAGACAACGAGGCAATACTAACTCCTAAACATCAGCTTCATCATCAAAACAAACTTCAATTCGACTGTGCCAAGCGAAGAAAGTTTCATTCATTCATTCATTCATTCATTCATTCATTCATTCATTCATTCATTCATTTTATTCCATAGATCTTACATGAGCAATGAAGCTTTAAGATGTGGAACAAGTCAAAATTGTACAATATTACAATTACAATTTTTACAAATTTTTACAGTTTTACAATTTAGTATTTTTCTACAATTTTTACAATTTTGTGCAATTTTTTTTACAATTTTTTGGCGAGATGTAGTGAGATGAGGTGAGGTCCGAGGATTCACCAAAAGATTACCGGCATTTGCCCTTTGGTTGGGGAAAAACCTCGGAAGAAACCTACGAAAGGGGGATCCAACCCAAGCCCGAACGCAGTTCCGGATCAGCAGCCCAGCGAGTCTGCCGACTGAGCTACGTCGATGGCTCTACTAAAAATATACAATACATAGCCAATAAGATTATGAAATTTACAAACGCAAACGATCATTCATCAGTTGAGCTATATGTATAATACTAAACAAGTAAGTTAATTAAATTTAAGGCATAAACAATTCAATCAGTTGTGTAATAAAGAAATTGATAATACATATCATGCAAACTACTTCAAATTACAAACAATTTATCAATAGAGCCATACAGGTTACTATTCAATTTAAAGCAAATAAAATTCAACGGTCAAAACTATACAAACATATACAATACAAAGTAAGCAGGTTAATTCAATTTAGAAGCATGCTTTCATTAAGCTATACAAATTTGTGCAATTAATATCAAGTAGATTAATTAAATTTATAATCATAAACAATTCATCAGTTGAGCTATACAGACTACTATACAATTTACAGATATACAATTCATCAGCCAAACTATACAAACATATACAATCAAATTAGTTCAATTTACAAACTTATTTTCGTTAAGCTATACAAAATTGCACAATTCATATTAAGCAGATTAATTTAATTTATAAGCTTAAACAATTGATCAGTTTGCCTATTCCAAGCGTACAGTAGAAGCTTTTCCAAAGGCTCAAAAGCTGGAATACGAAAAACTAAAGGAATGGATAAATAGATGCTAATTTGGAAAAAGGTAGATACTAATTTCAGGAAAATGAAAACTAATTTTGAGAAAAATAGATGCTAATTTTGATGAAAATAGATCTTAAAAATTCAGGTCCCTAGTTATGTCATTGGTAGCAATAGCTTATTCTCCTTATCCATACCACGTGCCGGTCTAACAAACTCTACAACTCCCAATAGCATACAGTAGTTTAAAAAGCACGGCGGTAAAGGAGCCACAAAGTGAAACACGTCGCATTGGTTTTGATGTGAATCATGAGAGATCGTGAACTGCGCCGTTACGTTGCGTTACCCGCATTGCTTCTGTGAACGGCTGGTGGGCTCCTGTGGGGATGCGTAGTCATGGGTTTGGAAGCCGCGGTGTCTTGGAGTGCAGGAGGTCAGGACCCGGCTCATCCGTCTGCTGGAATATTTCTTGATGTAATCATAATCAATGCAGGGGCTTAGCCTGTCTCGTCGAAGCCGGAGTTCAAAGACCAAACACGGGTCCGCCACAGAGCCACGTCTCGAGTTTGGAGATGCCCGCAGAACAAGTCTGACTCACGCACTATCTTCACTTGCCGCAAGATGACTGAAGTTGAGGTTGGAAGCCAATATTTATTTATTTATTATTTATTTATTTAATTAATTAATTTATTTATTTATTTATCTATTTATGTATTTATCTATTTATTTATTTATTTAGGATGTTTCCGAGGTGGTGTTACAAACTTTCAGGGATGATGGCGAAGGGCACATGTATCAATTTGAGATAAGGAACCGGCCATGGTCCGGAAATGACTGAGTCGAAAGTTACAAGCAAAAATAGTTGTGTGGAAATGAATTAATTTTATTCCTCCGTACACCTTATTTATGTGTATTTATCTGTACATCCTACACATACCGTATTCATCTGACGTTGTTTACGTTGTCTATTTACAATATTCCATTCAGTGCGCTGACTGAGGAGTGGGGACAGGAAACTACACTAAAGCAATGCAGATGGCGTAATGTGTAAAGGACATGGTCGGCCCTGATACGCACGTCTGTAGACAGCAGTGTATGTGTACAAGTTGCAGTGTCCAGTCGATCAGTCCTAGTGAAATGGAAGAGTACACGAGAGAGAATAAGCAGACCTGATTTTCGAATACGGATGAGCCAATGGGAACAGTAAACAAGCTCACAGATTGTATCGGGGCAAGTACCCACGTAGGAGACATCCGGCCCATACCATCTTTCCACGACTGTTCCGAAGGTTACGGGAAGGAGGGCACGAGGTGCAAAATTACAATTCCATTTCCACACAACTATTTTTGCTTATAACTTTCGACTCAGTCATTTCTGGACCAAGGTTCCTCATCTCAAATTGATACATGTGCCCTTCGCCACCATCTCTGAAAGTTTGTAACACCACCTCGGAAACACCCTGTTTATTTATTTATTTACTTACTTATTTATTTTTTATTCTTCTTCTTCTTCTTCTTCTTCACTTCAAGGATTAGTTTCATGTTGAACCGGTTCCGGCGCCCATTTCGCTCTTGGTCTTCCTACATCTCGTTTGTTCACACCTGTGGAGTAACGGTCAGCGCGTCTGGCCGCGAAACCAGGTGGCCCGGGTTCGAATCCCGGTCGGGGCAAGTTACCTGGTTGAGGTTTTTTCCGGGGTTTTCCCTCAACCCAATACGAGCAAATGCTGGGTAACTTTCGGTGCTGGACCCCGGACTCATTTCACCGGCATTATCACCTTCTTCTCATTCAGACGCTAAATTACCTTGATGTTGATACAGCGTCGTAAAATAACTCAATAAAATAAAAAAATACATCTCGTTTTCCTTTTGGTTTATATTCCATTGCTAAAGCTGGCAGTCTGTAATTCGGCATCTTTTGTAGATGTTCACACCACCTTCTGTTATTTCTCTTTAATTTCTCCAGCAATGGTTCCACCTCTAATTTCTTCCGTATATCTATGTTCTTCTTTTTATCTTGTATTGTACATCCTAGTGTACTTCTCATAAATTTCATTTCTGCTACCTGGACTTTTGATTTATCCTTTTCTGTCATTATTCTGGCTTCACTTCCATAAGTTAGCATAGGTACTGCGATTGTATTGAAACATTTTATCCGTGTATCTTTTCTTGTTTTGTTTTTTAAAGATCTATGAATTGTTCCACAGACATTTCGAAAGTTATTAAGTTTTTTATCCAGGTCTATATCTCTTTCATATGAAATGTAGCATCCTAGATACTTAAAATATTTAACCTGTTCTATGATTATTCCATCGATTACTATTTTTGTCCTTATTGGGTATTTTCCTTTAAATGCCATTGTTTTGGTTTTTTGAGCTGCAATTTTAAAATTATATTCTTTTGTTATTTTATTTAAAACATAAATTGATTTATGTAATTTATCCTCACTGTCTTGGATAATTACTTTATCATCAGCATATAAAAGGGAGTTCAAAAAAGTGTTGTTCTTTAAATATATTCCTGGATTAACATAAGATTTCCATATTCTAAACATGTCGTCAATGTAAATATTAAAAAGTGTCGGCGAGATACTATAGCCCTGTCTTACTCCTTTATTAGTGGGAATCGCTTCTGTCAAGTTTCCTCCTATCACTATGCATATGCTGGTTTCTTTGTAGAGAGATTTAATTGCTTCCACAAGGTGTTTCGGGTATCCCCTTCTTATAAGCATATTCCATAATAGTTTTCTATCTATATTATCGAAGGCCTTTTCCAGATCTATGAAGGCTAAATGTGTTTCACAATTAAACTCTCTTCTTTCTTCTATTATTCTTTTGAGTGTGAAAACTGCATCCATGCAAGATCTTCCTTTCCTGAATCCTACTTTTTCTTCTGATATCAAGTGGTCCGCTATTTTCTTTAGTCTTTCATTTAGCATTCTTGCATATATCTTGTAAGTGGTATCTAGCAGGCTTATCCCTCTGTAATTATTCGGATTTGTTCTGTCGCCTTTCTTGTAAAGTGAGATGACTTTCGCCTGGTACCATTATTTTGGGATTTGTCCGAGTTTCCAGCAATTTGTACACATGAAGAAGGCGGAGATGAAATAATATTCCAGCACATTTTAGTAATTCTGTATTTATACCATTAAGACCAGTTGCTTTCCGATTTTTTTTATCGTTTTGAAACCTTCCTATAATTCTTCTATGGTGAGACTGTCCACTTCTTTGCAAGCGTAATTATCTGTTGTTCCTGATTCTTCCTCGTTATACCACAATTTTTTGTAATGTTCTATTCAAGATTGTTTATCTATAACATTTACTTGTATATTTTCTCTTTCATTCTTATTGAGTGTTTTTTATTACTTTGTAGGCTAATGACTGCCTACCATGCAAATCATGTTCAATGCATCCAATAAACCTTTCCCAAGACTCTGTGTGTGCTTTCTTTATAATTGTCTTTGCTGCATTCCTGGCTTTTTTATATTCTTCCCGATTGTCTTCTGTGGGACTGTTTAAATATGTTTCATACTTTTTCTGTTTATCTTTTATACAACTTTCTATTTCTTCTGTCCAAATCTTTAATCCTTTTCTCTTTCTATACTTTTCCCTGTATCCCACAGATTCACTTGCTGCTTTTGTTATTATTTTCTTTATGTTTTGCCACTCTTCTTCTATGTTATCACTTGTGGTATGATCTTGGAGATATGTATTAATTCTATTTTGATATAGATTTCTTACGCTTTCAGTTTCTAAAAGATATACTTTATATACTTCTTCGTCCTTATTCCTTGCTTGTGTTATTCTTTCTTTCTGCCATCTTGTTAGAAGTTTTATGCGAGAAATAACCAGGAAGTGATCTGATCCTATATCGCTACCTCTTTTAACCGTTGTATCTTCTATATGTTTTGCTATTTTTTTGTTTCCAATCACATAATCAATTACAGATCTACAACCTCTGGCTGCCCAAGTAAATTTATGTATATCTTTCTTTTTCTTGAATGTGTTGGAAATACTTAATTCATTAAAAGATGCAAACTCTATCAGCTTTTCTCCATTAGAGTTTTTTACTCCTTCTCCAAATGTTCCCATTACATTCGATATACCTATATTTCCTACTCTTGCATTCATGTCTCCCATTAGCAAAACTTCATATCTTGAATTATATTTATCCAATATTATTTGAAGATTTTTATAAAATTCATCTGTTTCCTCCTTTTTTTCCTTCTTCTGGAGCATAAGCACCTATTACTACAAGGTAGCATCTATCATGTTTTAATTTTATTGTAATAATTCTTTCATTGATGTATTGACATTCTTTTATTCTCGATTCCCATTTTTTATCTACCAATATTGAAAGTCCCTTTGCTGCTCAACAGTCTTGATTCACACCAATATAAAACATGGCATAATTTCCTATTTATTTAGAATTTATTTATTCATTCACTTTATTCATTTGTCTGTTTATTTATTTATAATATAATGCTGACCTAATTGATAGATGGATTTATTGAGCAATATTATACATACATATGTACTATATTATCAGAATTTTCTCTTGAATCCAATGCACTGTTCTTTGGACAGTGCGTGCTGTGTAAAACAAGTCCTACTTTTTAGGTATTTCCCCCTCACCTATGTTTAGATCCCACCACTCTCCAAAAGAACACACAGATTAATATAAATGCCAACAAAACAAAACGCATTATATAATATATCCTAACCTAACATACAAACAGGCATAAAAGTATATAATTCAGTATTTACCATTATCCCTTCGTCAGTTTGCATCATAAACTTCAACAGTTGAAGTTCTAATCTGTCTCGCCTTCAAGAGAAACAATCCAGTCTTTTGTTCGCATTCCCTCTTCCCCATGAGGACAAGACATGCAAGCGAACTCCTATTCGAGAGTGGTAGATACTGTTAACCTAATTAGTTATATCAGTTAGCCTATAGGTTTTAAATTCGTTTAAATTGTTTACTTACTTACTTAAATATGGCTTTTAAGGAACCTGGAGGTTCATTGCCGCCCTCAAATAAGCCCGTTGTCGGTCCCTCTCCTGAGCAAGATTAATCCAGTCTCTACCATCATATCCCACCTCCCTCAAATCCATTTTATATTATCTTCCCATCTACGTCTCGGCCTCCCCAAAAGTCTTTTTCCCTCCGGCTTCCCAACTAACACTCTATATGCATTTCTGGATTTCCCCGTACGTGCTACAGGCTATGCCCTGCCCATCTCAAACGTCTGGATTTAATATTCTTAATTATGTCAGGTGAGGAATATAATGCGTGCAGTTCTACGTTGTGTAACTTTCTCCATTCTCTTGTAACATCATCCCTCTTAGCCCCAAATATTGTTCTAAGCAAATTATTCTCAAACATCCTTAACCTCTGTTCCTGTCTCAAAGTGAGAGTCCAAGTTTCACAATCATACAGAACAACCGGTAATATAACTGTTTTATAAATTCTAACTTTCATCGTTTTTTAGAGTAAATTGGATGACAAAAGCGTCTCACCCCAATGAAAATAGGCATTTCCCGTATTTATTCTGCTTTTAATTTCCTCCCGAGTGTCATTTATATTTGTTACTGTTGCTCCAAGGTATTTGAACTTTTCCACCTTTTCAAAGGATAAATTTCCAACTTTTATATTTCCATTTCGGCACTATGTTCTGGTCACGAGATATAACCATAGTGCATACTTTGTCTTTTCGGGATTTACTTCCAAACCTATATTTTAAGTTATGAGTTATTTATTTATCTACTAGCCATACCCTCCATATCCGTTCCCTTCGCTGCAATTTCTGTAAATAGACTCTAGACATATCGTTGACTTAAATCATCGACGAGCCAGTTCATAAGGAAAACAACTCAGAATTCAAAGTTTTGAGAAACATGTATTTTAAAGTTTTATGGTGCTGTAAAAAATCCAAGGCTCACTAAAATTATTCCAAATTCTGCTAATTATATTATATATTTTCTATAAGTTTCGAATTGGAATATTGTAATTGTTTTTTTACAGCAACGTGAAGGTTTTTAAAATGCAGGTTGCTTGAAATTTTAAATTTTGAATTTTTCTTTCTTTTGAACTAGCCAGTTATAGTTTATTTTCATATACAACTTTGTTATCACGTCTCACAGTGAATAATTAGCTTATTATAAGTTGTAAGTCATTTGCTCCTGAATTATATTGAAAATATATTTACAAGGGAACAATCTCTACCTATGAACTGCGATTTCGATCAAAATTCTCACAATTGCTAAGTTTGAGTCGGTAAATAATCTGGTACTAGTCACTCACCTAGCTTTTCCCTCATAAAGAAATATAACGCGTTTAATTACACGTCTTATACGTCGCTCTTACACGCAACCAGAACATGCAACGCAGCATTCGTTCGCATTGTACGACCACTACACTGCAGAGCTCTTGACCTTCAAATCATGACCGCAACCCTACGTATTTGAGACAGGGTTGCAGTTGCGATACTGTGAGTTGTATGTTAGTGTCTTCTGATGAATCATGTAGAAGTGGTGTTGTGAAAAGATGTGGTTGTATAGTATATAAATTTTGAAGAATAACAGAAGTGATAAGACATTGAATTTAGTTTGGAAGCGTCTATAAGAATTATTATTATGTTTGTGCATAGTCCTAGTTCGGGTGTTTGAGAGTATTTACTTTTATTTTCACTGTTTTAGTTTCTAAAAATGAGATCTATTAATCCAGTTAATGTCATATACATTCTAAAGAATCTAGTCGATTCAAAATACATGAACTACTGGAAGACGAAGGGCGAATTTGGTCCTAGAGTAAAGCAATTGATAGAGAGGAAAGCCCTTTTAATATTGTAGTAAGTGCTAGCTCATCAGGTAAACTCTCTGATCTCCATGTAAAAACTTGGCTGAAGAAAGTTTTCATTCCTGTTGAACAGAAAGATACTTTACTACTTTTAGATTACTGGAGTGGACAAACAGATACAAATATATTTACAAATGAGGAAATAATTCGCTTTTCTGGATGGAAAAACTATAGCCTAAGTATGGGAATTGTCCCACCCAAAACAACGCGGTTTATACAGCAATGATATATATATATATATATATATATATATATATATATATATATATGTAGTAGCTCCCTATAAAGCAGGTTTGAATAATTTCAAGGAAAAATTGTTCCGGAGCCGGGTATCGATCCCGGGACCCTTCGCTTAGCGCGCGAACGCTCTACCGACTGAGCTACCCCAGGAACTATACACGACACCGTTACAATTTTTCCTTTTATATCCACACAACTCACATGAGCTGACAAGACGCCAGAACTCAACTGTGAGTGCACACAATTACTGTGTGACTTTAAATTGTGGCTTTCTGTTAACATACCTCCAGTAACGAATGTATTGTTGTGACATGTTTGTACTGCAAAAGGACCCTCTGCCCTGACCATTTCGTAACAGAGTCACATTATAACAGAGGATGATGATTCAGGTATGTTTAGCTAATAAAATTATACTATTGTATACGGGGTTGATATGTGTGTATATAACAAACAGCTTTCTTAAAATCGTAGTGATTATTTCGATACTGTTTGTAGCTAGTAATAGATTTTCAAGTGGCGCTGTGTTGCTAGGCATTTGAGCAGTCAGCACAGTGGCAGTGTTAGTTGCGTGTAAGAGCGGCGTATAAGACGTGTAATTAAACACATTATATTTCTGTAATGAGGGAAAAGTTAAGTGTGTGACTATTACCAGATTATTTACTGACTCAAACTTAGCAATTATGAGAATTTTTATTGAACTCGCGGTTCATAGGTAGAGAATGTTCCCTTGTTGGTGCACTTAATCTACTTTGCATACCAGTTTTCATAGAAATTTAGTCAGTCATTATCGAGTGAAACGGTAACTGACTGACTGACCGACTAACTGATAGACATACTAACATTAAAAAATGCGATTCCTACAACACGTTAACGTTCTTTGTTATCCTTCCTGAGTCTAGACCTGTTTGCAATCTAGTTAAATTCAATTTCCCTCACTACGGAAAGTACTAAACGCTATTGGATTCCAGTATAAAAGAAATAGGGACAATAAAAATATTTAATTGTAGGCCTACATATTGTTGCCCTTCGCAACGAACTTTAAAAACAATGAGAAGAATGACGGAATTAGGAATACCTGTAATATTTTAGAAGAAATTATTTTTAGTGTAGTTCTTGTATTTTGTGTTTAGATGATATTTTTTTTTTTTTTTTTTTTTTGTGAATTTAGTTCAGAAGCGAATTATATGGCAGCCCCGCCTCAGGTTCGATGAAGTGTAACAAAAATATTAATTCTATATTTCGCAATTTTATAAAGTATTCAAACTATTCATTGAATTCTTTGCATTAATTATTTGCATTTATATTTATTTACTTCATTATTTATTTTAGTATTCATTCATTCATTCGTATAAAATCACGAAATTTAGAATTAATATTTTTGTTGCACTTCATCAAACCCTGGAACTTTTGATAGAAAGCTGTGTAGATACACGAATTTAACACTTTCTGAAAGAATTAGCACAATCGATTGGAATTTACAGATTTTAACAGATTTCAAAACTTCAACATTTCCGCTACCAAGAGAGACAACAAAACTTTTTTCGAAGACTGTACACGATTTGCGATATGGTAGACTGTGGTTTCGTAGAAAGATGTTCCAAGAGCCTATAGTTATGAAAAATTTATTGATCGCTTAAATCTGGTGAATCCATTTCCATTCACGCGTCAATTCTAATGGCTTCGGTTGTCGAGTAGTAGTAGACAGAGGTAGTCAGACTGTTCGAAATTTCAGAAGGAAGCTTCCTTCGGTGTGAAAGCAGAGAATAAATATGCGGAATGTTCTGCAAAGCCATATTGACTGAATAATTCTTCTTGAGGTAAAGTGAAGGTCATATTGCCCTCTTGCCTTGCGATATCTTAAGATTGCGCATTTGGGCCGATACCTGTTATCGGAAAAAACACTAGGATAGCTATTTTATTGCTCTGCCGACTTTAAGCGGTAACCTTCCGAATGCGTAGAACTCTTCAGTCACGTTCTTGAAGGTGTCGGGTATAAATCTGCAGGAATAAACGACAGCGCTTACGAGGAGGGAGTTGTAGACTGATATGACCAAATGCGGTAGACTCCTACAACTCGGGCAGCACGGCGTGATTGACAGCGCAGACATGGCCGCCGCCCGCTCCTCAAAACAAAGAGAAACCTCCTTATGGCTCGCCGATGTTTATTCTATTATAAATCCATTAGGATTTATTTATACTGTGTTCAAGTTGGGGATAGAAAACCGAATCCACTACGTGTGTGTTTATTGCTTCCTTGTCAGTCTTAGGCATGTGGTATCCAGGTGACATTCAACAATGATATGACGACAACGTGGGGCTCAAGAACCGTATCCGGATCGCAAAAATCTGAACAGTTTTCGGCCCTTATTGGATTTACAGTGGCACAGTCTCGATTTCATCATCATCATCATCATCATCATCATCATCATCATCATCATCATCATCATCATCATCAGCAGCAGCAGCAGCAGCAGCAATAGTCGATTATGCCTCTTGATCCATTCAGCTTTATTATTATGATGTACCGAAGTACATATGATATTTCCGTGCAGTAATTCTGCGTTACTATATGATAAAAGATTGACAGAACAGAGAAAAATTCTCTCCGGCACCGGGAGTCGAACCCGGGTTTTCAGCTCTACGTGCTAACGCTTTATGCACTAAGTCACACCGGATTCCAGTTCCGATACCGTATCGAATCCTCTCAGTTTAAGTTCTACCTCTCAGTTTTTCCCTTTGGTGGCCTACCCTCATGTACTGTATCAGAGAATATGTAACAGTGGCACATGTCCATGGGTGGGCAACTCGTGCTCTCAAAGTGTGAACACAACCTCAGTGCAGGTAGAACGGCTCTGTATCTGTATGCGGTTCTTGCAACAAGCAAGTTTGCTTGCGTCTGCAATGAGTGCCGGCTCGTTTTAAGTGAAAAACAATATAATCCCCAGATCATTTCCCTTTAGTGATGAGTCGAAAGAGAAAGATTATTTTATTAAGAAGGGAGGTAAAGCTTATATTATGTTATATTACACTTCCTTACGCATGCCATTTTATGTTACAAATAAACACAGTGAAGGTTTTAGTAAAGAAATACTGTCTAGATCTGCTTTAGAATAGCTAAAGGTAAAAATGGGATATCAACAGGATGAGAATGATATAAAATATCGTTAGCACGTTGTGCGTGCGAGTTACAGAATTGCACGACATACGATCGACTAGCTAAGAGCATTTATGGATAAATTTGAATTGTGGCAGTATCATGTAGAATATGGACAACTTCACTTTCCTTGACTATAAAATATCTTGAAGAGTGATAAGAAAATCTTCTTATCAAATATAAGACCCTACTTCAAGCCCTACAGCAGAATTCGCTGGTAAGTTTGGATAAACAGTGACAATTGACAAGGAATCGAGATTTTTCTGAAATCCTTTTGGCTTACTGCCGATAGAAGATCCTGAAAGTTTATAGCTTGAATTGATAAATCTACAGACAGCACGCCACTCAGGTTCCAGCGAAATCAGGAATCGAACTGTTCGTAATGCTACCTAGGTCAGAATTTCTAAATATACTCTTTGCTTCGATATATACTGCATGTGCTTGAGTCAGAGTTTAATACAAGAAAGAAGCGTAAAAGCTCTCAATGTACAGAAAGAGCTTAGAAGTAAGTTTATTTCATCTGCCGTGACATGTAAGAAATACTTCCTTGAATTTGCGATTGTTTGCGAATACTCTTGAATGTATAAAGACTTGTAAATTCTCGCGTTCTATGTTTCAAATAAGACATAATAAAAATATTAACAAGTAGTGTAATAATAAATAAGTGTTGCAGTTATGTTTGTTTATCTTGAAAAAGTTGCATTCAATTTGTATTTCCAGTACTAAACTAATTTACAAAGCTAGGAAATAATATAATTTTGTTATGTGTACTTAGGTACAGTCTGTCTAAAATTCCTATAATTATAGTACCATGTATCATTCTGAAATTCAAATCATGGAGTAGATATCACGACCACCTGCATGAGCCGCCAGAGCACACCGTGGCAGTGAACTGCTTTTGCAGCGAAACTACAAGCAACTTGTAACTGCTGCGGCTGGCTCTGTCTGTCTTTCTCTCTTTCAAGGTTTTTTAGCACTTTGTGAGCGCGAGTTGCCCATCCATGCACATGTCCAATGCACTATGTACAGAGATGCACTCTTTACGAGTGACTAAGTGGCCAGGATCCGACGGGATGAGCGCCGTCTTGAATCACTAAGTGATTACTTACTTTACGTAAGTCATATTTATGAAACCCGGGTTCGAGTCCCGGTGCCGGAGAGAATTTTACTGTTCTATCCATCCTTCATCACATGAGAACGCAGAATTACTGCACGGAAATATCATAATGTACTTCGGTACATCACAATAATATGATATGCGTAAGTTACACGTTACAAGGAACATATCACAGCCATAACCAAACCACACAACAATTCAACCTACACAGAACACATCACAAACTCCAATCACAATTACAGCAACATAGACACTGACATGAAAATACTACATATCTAACCAAAAACAAGAAACTTAACACCCTAGAACAATATGAAATTTATAAACATGCAAAAACACACCCACAACACATCCTGAACAATCAACTGAATTCCAAAACTCACACCCTTTTCGACACAATCATGAACATACCTCACCGCAACAGGAAACCAGAAGACAGTGCGGGACTTTCACATTGATCGGTATTGCTTTAAACTATCTTCTCAACTGTTCTAATTCTGGAAACAAATAACATATTGCAGAAGCTTAAAATAGAACTGAGTTAGGTGAAGTGGGGGGGGGGGAAGTCGCACCCTACGAAGTGAAGCCTGTTTTGCACTGAATTTAAGGGTAAATTCTGTAAGTGTATCTGTTGAATAAATCCATAGCTATATATCTGAAAAAATAAGCTAACTTGTTACTAAGTGATTGGAAAGAATGCGGAAGAGGTGATCGTATCTTGAGGAAGACGAGCGGTGAACGCAGATGGTGATTGAGTCCTGCGTAGTGGCTCCACATGCGACTGCTACAGTGATGGATGCCATTCGCGATGCAGTCCCACAGGACCGTCAGGAGATAACAAAGAGCACCTGTTCTGAATCTACATATATTCCACGTTTATCTTCCCTAAAACAGAGGCGGCTGTTGACAATGGCGAGCGCACTGTGTGGTCCTTTCTATCAATGTCGACTGACTGGACCCACCGAATTATATAAAGGGAAGACGGATGTGCTGTATGAAACGCACAGCGGCAGAGCTGCGTATCTCGCATTTCGAGGCTTCCGCGTCTGAGAAATGTTACGTATTCACATGGAAACTGTTGCGCACTCGTAGCTTTTAAGAACAGTTTCACACTCGTTCAACCAGTGTTGCCAGATTTGAGGAAATTTCCCAAATTAGGGAGCTTCTGTAAAGAGGAGGAGAAACTTTGAGGATTTGAAGAAAGTCATGAGTAGGCTTAGTATTTCAGCTACCCATATATAAATATTTAAAGAAAATAATCTGCCCTCAATGAGGGTGACCATAAAGATCCAGAATAAAAGCACTACAGAATAATTTAGAAAGACAGGAATTGTTTAGTAAAAAATTGAGAGAAATGCAAACCCAACACAATCATCAATGGCCAAAATATAAGTGGTAATGTAATATTTGGATTGAATCCTTAAGAATATTCAACAAAATTTTTTTAATTTCAAAAAATCGGAGTCCGAGTGCTTTTAAAATATCACATGTGAATTTAGGAAGTGTGCCACGTGCACCAAACAAAAGACCAGAAACACTCTACTGACCAGTGGGAATGTTATATTTCTCACTTAGATAAGGGATGCAGGACTCATAGCCTAAATGGATTTCTTCTCATCAACGTATTGTGCCTGCAGGGCATCCCTCTCGAACCGGATTGCAGGATCAAGGACTGATCCCTTAGATTGAGTCCTGTGGACGGCTACAATATCTGCTCTTCTGTTCGAATCTAAGGATGAAACGCAGTGGATCTCCTCGTATACTTCCCATCCACGACGCTTGAGGACATCAGCAATACCGGTCCTGGCCTTATGGTGTCGATTGTTGCGCAGCAGCTCCGTTTTTCGACAGAATCCCAACACGTGACCAAGAGTTTCCGTCTCGTTGCAGCCGGGATGGCGACAACGGGTTGTGTTGAAACTTCTGCCGGGCACAGATCTAACCGCAGATAGATTGAAGTTAAATACACATTGGGTATATAGTACGCCGAACACAGGTAATGCAACGGATAAGAACATAAACAAACATGTCGACGCTGCGTGTTCGTGGAGTACAGTCAACTCCCGTCATTCTGGGAGCACATGCTTGAGCCGTGATGTTCATTTTCGTCGTGATCTTTGCAATGAATAATAACGTGCATTCGTAAGTTACGGAACTTGAACATATGCGGATGTCACTAGAAAGTATTTTATATTGCAAGAAATTCTTTCAATAGCACATGACGTTATTGGTGCATGATGTAGTACAAGATATTGTCTGATATTTTTTCGTGTTTCATTAGGATATTGCATGTTGTTCTTCACTTAAAACCCACTAATTTTCTATGTACCATTCTAGAAGTTCCCTAAAATTTAGATTATTTAATTTATTAATTGGAATGTTGGCACTGAACATCATGGTAGGCTAAATAAGTCCATGCTAAACGTCGAGTTAATATCTTCATAATTTTCAGATTTTGACGGTACTGGTTCTTATGGAATAGGCGTTCAACATAATTTCTGTATCTTTTGGTATTGCAGTGTCTTTCATTGCACTGTTTTTGTCTCTTTTACGTTTATTTTACACAATTTATATGTAATGTTGTCTATATTGACAGTGAAAATATTAGTTCAAATATCCTCAATTATGCACTGTAGTATTACACGATTGAGCGTCTTACCTAAGGCACTTTACCTCTGCAACGAACCTTCAGTCAGTCACAAAGATGTAGTTATTTAAATAATACGACTAGTAAGAGGAGTGATCGATAAGACTATTCACTATGATTGCGTCCCGATTTTGACTTTCTAGAGGAAGACGGTAGAGGATGTATAACTATTTTGTATACGAACGCACTTATAACCTGCGCTGTGATGTCACATATACTTTGAATGAAGCAACTTCATACCAGTTTATACGTAGCTGGAATACGGAGCCTAGTAATGTGATTCGGAAGTGGATATATAGTGTTAGTTGTTAGTTGGGAGGCCGGACGGAAAAAGACCTTTAAGAAGCGCAAAACATAGATGGGAGGATAATATTAAAATAGATTTGAGGGTAGTGGGATATGATGCTAGGGACTGTATTAATCTTGCGCAGGATAGGGATCGATAGCAGACTTATGTGAGGGCGGCAATGAACCTCCGGGTTCTCTAAAAGCCATTTATAAGTAAGCAAGTAATGAGATAGGTTTGAAAGTAAATCCCGAAAAAAGCAAAGTATATGATTATGTATTGTGACAGAAACATAGTACGAAATGCAAATATAAAAATTGGAAATTTATTCTTCGAAGAGATGGAAAAATTCAAGTACCTTAAAGCAACAGTAACAAATAGAAATGACACTCGAGAGGAAATTAAACTCAGAATAAATATGGGAAATTCCTGCTATTATTTGATTGACAAGCTTCTGTCATCCAGTCTGCTTCCAAAAAACTGAAAGTTATAATTTATAAAACGTTATAATACCGGTTGTTCTGTATGGTTGTGAAACTTGGACTCTCACTTTGAGAGAGAAAAAGAGATTAAGGATGTTTGAGAATAAGGTGCTTAGGGAAATATTTGGGGCTAAAAAGGATGCAGTTGCAGGATAATGGAGAAAGTTACACAACGTAGAACTGCACGCATTGTATATCTATTCTTCATCTAACATAATTTGGAACATTAAATCAAGAGGTTTGAGATGGAAGGGACATGTGGCAGGCATGGATCAGAGTTTAAGTCGCGTCGTATTTGTCACATTTTGCTACTCGTCTTCTAAAATGCAACACACTTCGAATGTAAATGTGCAAAAATGCGACAACCACATTGGACTTCAGTAACGAAGATGGTAATGGAGAAAGTGAAATCAGGGATTTGTTTGAACTAAACTGAATTTAAATGAAATTCTAATTGCATGGGCAATGTTCTAAAAGGTATCGAGCAATAGATGTTCAGGAATTGATTTCAAAGAAAGAAATTTCTTTCCCAAATAAGTCTGTTTCATTAATTATACTTCCTAAGTATTTAAATTCAGTAACTTTTTGAAACTCCCAATCATCTATTATAAGTGACCCTCTATTATTTGAGGTACGTGATATATTCATGTATTTAGTTTTATCTGAATTAATTTTTAACCCTGTTATTCTTGTTTCTTCTATTAAGAGTTTTGATGAATAATACCATGTGTAATATATATTATTTTAACACCCTGTATCTTATTTAAGAATTTACAATAGTGAAATAAACGGCTTTTCTCGAACTCTGTTTTGATTAATACTACTACGTGTCAAATATATTGATCTTTTTAACACTCTGTATCTTATTAAAGAATTTGCGATAGTAAAATAAACGGCTTTTCTGGAACTGGAATTGAGAGATTAGAGCCTGTCATGTTATGCGGACCACGCAGTGAGCTTCGTAACAGGCTATTAACTCGAGGCGCAATAAATTAGCCCGCATGTCTGTTTCACCTCCAGCGTGTGATGGAGTGTCGCTGAGACGAGTATTAACAGACGCTGATGGTACTGGTAATGAGCGTTTATGACTTCCAACGAAATTTCACACAACTGCTTGCGTCATTGCCGAGAAAGCTAGTGATTAGAGTGTGTGTATATTATTTTGTGACACTCTGTGTACAATCTTCATGTGAACGCAATGAAATATGCAATTGAAATTGATTTGTTGTTGTAGCTAATGGCTGTCGTCGGGTCGATGAACTCTCTTCGCGCTGCGCAGCGTATTTTGCTTTTTGATCGACTATTCCTTCATTTCTGGCGAACACAATGAGGACTTGTCCAGTAAAAATATTTATAATTGCTGGTAGCGATGTACCCGATAGTTAAGACGCACGGCTTTCACGTTACGTGGAATCTGTGGTAGTGAATTCTAAAGTCGTCTTCGGATATCTTACGTCGCCATTGATTGATGATTGATTTATGTATTGATGACATACAGAGTTGAACTTATACAGGGTGTAAAGGGTATAAGTGCCATTATTTTGACTGATGATTATTCATGTCATAAGGAAGAAAAAATGACCTTACAATTTTTTTTCTAATTGCAGTATTTAATTAATTATTAAAGTTTACAATAATAGACGTTTTGCAACGTTGTGGATGGGAAGGAGGGAGTTCAGAAGTACACAGTACAGCTGAAGCTGGGAGGAGAGGGTGTAGAAGTACACAGTACAGCTCAAGCGGGTGCAGACATACCGGTACAAAACAGATGCTCTGTTCTAATGCAGGAGCGACCATGACAATAGTGTTGTTTACATAAAACGAGCAGCAAATACAAACTTTGAATCTCATTAATAGAACATTATGGTAAATTTACATTTTAATTGTACGTGTAAAGAATAAACAACAATGGTTCTCTGCACAAAATCACACGAACTTTTTTCTAATTCAACATTTTAATCTCTCCCGCTTCCGTAAAGCAGTATCATTTTAAACAAATTCCTGGTTGTATGATTTTCGAAATGGGGTAAGAGACTTCTAGTTTTTACTAATCGTTGAGAAATTGCTACAAAAGTTCGCCGATAAGGTAACATTTTTTTTTAGGAAAACGTTCACTGCTCATCCTTTTTGCCTCTTTTCAAAAAAAATCTTATACACTCATGTAGGCTTTATCTTAAAATGCCATATACTTGTATTTTTCATTACTTCCTTTGCAGCCTCTTTAAAACCTCTTAATTCACAGTCTTCTCCCATTTTCAGTACACTTCCATGCTTTGATGTGATGGTTTGATAATGCGTAGGATTCACAATAGTATTGATTTTCCTAATTTCTTTCTCCATATTGCCACATACAAGGTTTGTCGGTATGAATGAATGACATGTGATTGAAATACTAACTTCATACTTTCGATGTTTTGTGGGGCATGCGTTTAGTAACAATATTTCCTGCATCGTTAAACACGAAAACCTTTTTTTTGTCAAGCACTTCTCCACGATCGTTCAATTTAAATCAAACGTTTCACCGAGTTTACCTCTCACATTTTCATATCACATAATGGAGTTTACACTTTTCGCAGGCCACAGAAAACTGATTTTTTTTCTTTATCAAACTAAACACACAACCGTCATATACAAACTCAGTACAGAAACTGAGCACCTGCAAAACCATAGCGGTCGAAACAGAAGACTGGTCCTTATTGTAATCCGAATTACCAGATTTTAAAAAAAGAAGTAGTTACGCTTTCACTTGCATACAGTGCAGACATGGCTATTTTATAAGGAATTCCAGAAAAGTATGTATTTCATATGCTAGGAAGATGAGCTGACAACAAGGTGGAAGTTTTCTTGGAAAACTATTAAACTTAATAAGGGTTTTGCATTGTGTTTCAACTTTCAATAGAGGTAGACTAGGTCACTGTCCTCATATCCCCATCCCTTTCTGAAGTGTTTGTGCAAAGGTTTTTCCTACGCTACCTGGTTTACAGTTAGAAAATAACAGTACTATTGTGCGTTTAAGTAAGCAATTTCCGAGAGAGAAATATTGTCGAAATTTTTAGAATGAGTTTGTATTAATAAAATAATAATTAATACCAACTACAATAGATTAATTTCAATCGACTCGATTATTCGGTTAAATATTTTTGATCGATTAATCTTATAACAATAGAAAAAACACAACACATACGCACAATCATGCAATCTCTATGGAATGCAGGTAAATCTATTCCAGTTGGGAGTCGAAGCAGGATCTGTTTGGTTCAAGTCACAAGGTAATATATTTGTTACATTGTAAACCTCTAACATTTATATTTTTTTCGTAAGTACCTATAACGAAACCATTTTATACCTGTGTGGTGCAGGAGAAGAGTTTTGTTTCTTTATTGGATCAAGTTGAAAAGCTTTCAGACCATGGTATCTCCTTGAAATCCCTAACAAAACACAGATAAAAGGTAACAAAAATAAAAGGCGAAAACAAATATGAGGCAGTTTTATAAAAGGATGTAAATAAAACAGGTAGAAAGATATAATAAAAACATAAATTGGAGTGGTCTATAGGTCGTTGATGTTCTGTGGGTTTTATATGAATAAAAATATATAGGCCTACTAAATGCTACCACAAAGTTTAAAGGCAAGGAATAATAACGTGGAAGTGACGTCATTCCTGGGCATGGGGCCAACCAGAAAAAGGCGGACCTGACCTGTGAATGTGGGATTCGGTTTCTTTCTTGAATTACCTCCGCGATACAAATGAATCCCGATTCTAGTGTGAGACCAAATGTGTCGCAAGATGGAATGAATAGGTCGTTCCGCGCACCCCACTCCTCCAGAAACCAGTCCGATCATGCGCAGAATGGGCAATAACTCACTTCCTTCATTGTATTCGTAATACGAAATTGAAAAACGAAAAAGGAAGAAGACGAAGAAGACAATTAACCTTTACAGTTCCACCGCCATGCGCGTTATCAGCAATCTGGCGGGTAGTTTTAATCCCTCTTCCTCAACTTGGGACTCCGTAGGAGAACATGAGAAATACTTTCAATATGTCTTCCATTTGTTCACCGTCAGGGTGTTCATCAATGGATGAAATTCATTCCAAATTACAACACGTCTTCATTGTTCCCTTCCTCTTTTCTCACTCTTCATCCTGTTCTTGTTCTCCCTATTCATCATACTTCTCTCCCCTTTTCCTCTTCAATCTTCTCTTGCTCTTCCTCATCCTCATTATTCTCTTCATCTTTGTTCTCTTCACTCTTTTCTTGCTCATCTTTTTCATTCTTCTCTCACTCTTTCTCCTTTAAACCCTTCTCTTGCGTTTCCTCTTCTTCGTTGTTTTAATTCTCTTCTTCACCCTTCTCCTGCACTTCTTCTTTCTCTTCTTCATCCTTCTCTTGCACTTATTCTTTCTCCTCTTCACCCTTCTTTTGTCTTTCCACTATCTCTTCTTCACCCTTCTCTTGCTCTTCCTCTTTATTTCATTCCTTCTCTTGCTCTTCCTCTTCTTCATTATTCTCTTCCTCTTTCTCGTCTTAACCCTTCTCTTGCTCTTGGCTTTTTCTTCATTCTTTTTTGTCTATTTCTCCTCTTCACTCTTCTATTGTTCTTGTTATTCTTTCTTCTCTTCCTCTTTATCCTCTTCGCCCTTCTCTTGTTCTTCTCTTCTTTCTTCTCTTTCTCCTTCTTCTCTTCATCCTTCTCTTGACCTTCCACTCTCCTTTCTTCTCCTCACCTTTCTCTTGACCTTGCACTCTTCTCCTCTTCCTCCTCCTCTTCACTCTTCTCTTGTTCTTCTATCCTCCTTCCTTCTCTTACTCTTCCTTCTCTTCACCCTCCTCTTGTTCTTCTACCCTTCTTCCTTCCCTTACTCTTCCTTCTCTTCACCCTTATCTTGTTCTTCTACTCTTCTTCCTTCTCTTACTCTTCCTTCTCTTCACCCTCCTCTTGTTCTTCTACTCTTCTTCCTTCTCTTACTCTTCCTTCTCTTCACCCTCCTCTTGTTCTTCTACTCTTCCTCCTTCTCTTACTCTTCCTTCTCTTCACCCTCCTCTTGTTCCTCTACCCTCCTTCCTTCCCTTACTCTTCCTTCTCTTCAGCCTCCTATTGTTCTTCTACTCTTCCTCCTTCTCTTACTCTTCCTTCTCTTCACCCTTCTCTTGTTCTTCTACTCTTCTTACTTCTCTTACTCTTCCTTCTCTTCACCCTCCTCTTGTTCTTCTACTCTTCCCCCTTCCCTCACTCTTCCTTCTCTTCACCCTCCTCTTGTTCTTCTACTCTTCCTCCTTCTCTTACTCTTCCTTCTCTTCATCCTCCTCTTATTCTTCTACTCTTCTTACTTCTCTTACTCTTCCTTCTCTTCACCCTCCTCTTGTTCTTCTACTCTTTTTCCTTCTCTTACTCTTCCTTTTCTTCGCCCTCCTCTTGTTCTTCTACTCTTCTTCCTTCTCTTACTCTTCCTTGTCTTCACCCTCCTCTTCTTCTTCTTCTTCTCTCCTTCCTTCTCTTACTCTTCCTTCTCTTCAGCCTCCTATTGTTCTTCTTCTCTTCTTACTTCTCTTACTCTTCCTTCTCTGCACCCTCCTCTCATTCTTCTACTCTTCTTACTTCTCTTACTCTTCCTTCTCTTCAGCCTCCTATTGTTCTTCTACTCTTCTTCCTTCTCTTACTCTTCCTTCTCTTCACCCTCCTCTTATTCTTCTACTCTTCTTCCTTCTCTTACTCTTTCTTCTCTTCACCCTCCTCTTGTTCTTCTACTCTCTTTCCTTCTCATAGTCTTCCTTCTCTTCCCCTCCTCTTATTCTTCTACTCTTCTTACTTCTCTTACTCTTCCTTCTCTTCACCCTCCTCTTGTTCTTCTACTCTTCCTCCTTCTCTTACTCTTCCTTCTCTTCAGCCTCCCATTGTTCTTCTACTCTTCTTCCTTCTCTTACTCTACCTTCTCTTCACCCTCCTCTTATTCTTCTACTCTTCTTCCTTCTCTTACTCTTCCTTCTCTTCACCCTTCTCTTGTTCTTCTACTCTTCTTACTTCTCTTACTCTTCCTTCTCTTCACCCTCTTCTTGTTCTTCTACTCTTCCTCCTACCCTTACTCTTCCTTCTCTTCACCCTCCTCTTGTTCTTCTACTCTTCCTCCTTCTCTTACTCTTCCTTCTCTTCACCCTCCTCTTGTTCTTCTACTCTTCTTCCTTCTCTTCAGCTTCCTATTGTTCTTCTACTCTTCTTCCTTCTCTTACTCTACCTTCTCTTCACCCTCCTCTTATTCTTCTATTCTTCTTCCTTCTCTTACTCTTCCTTCTCTTCGCTCTTCTCTTGTTCTTCTACTCTTCCTCCTTCCCTTACTCTTCCTTCTCTTCACCCTCCTCCTGTTCTTCTACTCTTCTTCCTTCTCTTACTCTTCCTTCTCTTCACCCTCCTCTTGTTCTTCTACTCTTCCTCCTTCTCTTACTCTTCCTTTTCTTCGCCCTCCTCTTGTTCTTCTACTCTTCCTCCTTCTCTTACTCTTCCTTCTCTTCACCCTCCTCTTGTTCTTCTACTCTTCTTCCTTCTCTTACTCTTCCTTCTCTTCACCCTTCTCTTGTTCTTCTACTCTTCTCCCTTCTCTTACTCTTCATTCTCTTCACCCTCCTTGTTCTTCTACTCTTCTTACTTCTCTTACTCTTCCTTCTCTTCACCCTTCTCTTGTTCTTCTACTCTTCTCCCTTCTCTTACTCTTCATTCTCTTCACCCTCCTTGTTCTTCTACTCTTCTTCCTTCTCTTACTCTTCCTTCTCTTCACCCTCCTCTTGTTCTTCTACTCTTCTTCCTTCTCTTACTCTTCCTTCTCTTCACCCTCCTCTTGTTCTTCTACTCTTCCTCCTTCCCTTACTCTTCCTTCTCTTCACCCTCCTCCTGTTCTTCTACTCTTCTTCCTTCTCTTACTCTTCCTTCTCTTCACCCTCCTCTTGTTCTTCTACTCTTCCTCCTTCTCTTACTCTTCCTTTTCTTCGCCCTCCTCTTGTTCTTCTACTCTTCCTCCTTCTCTTACTCTTCCTTCTCTTCACCCTCCTCTTGTTCTTCTACTCTTCTTCCTTCTCTTACTCTTCCTTCTCTTCACCCTTCTCTTGTTCTTCTACTCTTCTCCCTTCTCTTACTCTTCATTCTCTTCACCCTCCTTGTTCTTCTACTCTTCTTCCTTCTCTTACTCTTCCTTCTCTTCACCCTTCTCTTGTTCTTCTACTCTTCTCCCTTCTCTTACTCTTCCTTCTCTTCACCCTCCTTTTGTTCTTCTACTCTTCCTCCTTCTCTTACTCTTCCTTCTATTCACCCTCTTCTTGGTCTTCTACTCTTCCTCCTTCTCTTACTCTTCCTTCTCTTCACCCTCCTCTTGGTCTTCTACTCTTCCTCCTTCTCTTACTCTTCCTTCTCTTCACCCTCCTCTTATTCTTCTACTCTTCTTACTTCTCTTACTCTTCCTTCTCTTCAGCCTCCTATTGTTCTTCTACTCTTCTTACTTCTCTTACTCTTCCTTCTCTTCACCCTCCTTTTGTTCTTCTACTCTTCCTCCTTCTCTTACTCTTCCTTCTCTTCACCCTCCTCTTGGTCTTCTACTCTTCCTCCTTCTCTTACTCTTCCTTCTCTTCACCCTCCTCTTATTCTTCTACTCTTCTTACTTCTCTTACTCTTCCATCTCTTCAGCCTCCTATTGTTCTTCTACTCTTCTTCCTTCTCTTACTCTTCCTTCTCTTCACCCTCCTCTTATTCTTGTACTCTCCTTCCTTCTCTTACTCTTCCTTCTCTTCACCCTCCTCTTCTTCTTCTGTTTTTTTTTATCTTAATTCAAATAATTAATCGATTAAATATTTTGATCGATGAACAGCACTAAAATTCGTAGCTATAGTGACCAATGTTTTGAGGTTAATATGGCATTTATTGTATTAGAAAAATTGTGTTAATTTATGGGTTTTATTAGTTAGGCTATATTAATTCTTTATATTCATGACAGAAACTTAACGGTGGAATTGTAGCATATAAAATGGAAGAATCCGACTGAAGTCTGCCACACACGTTGTCTTTTCCGGTTGGCGTTGGCGAGATATGAATCCAGGTTTCCGGTTGGAAACTCACGCCATAATATTAATTTTATTATACTGCTTCGGTAATTATCTTCGGTTGTATTGGCGACACTGGACTCTGGTTAAAAAATCGCTGCATATATGAAATAATATACGGTACAGCTGTTGTTTTTCTCTTCGAGGGACGGAAGGTCAAAGACTGTCACAGGGAAAATACGCTCTTTCAGCACGAAACAAGCCGCAAAATAGAAACAAAAGGGGTAATAAAAGGTGATTATTGTCACGTAGGAAAGAGCGCTTCCAATCGAGCAGCCCAGGTGACAAGTGGCTGCGGCATTGTGTCAGCCGTGCGTAGCGGCGTAATATGCCATTGTTGTCGCACGGCGCGCGTATCTTACTCAGCTGCGGAAATTATGGCAATTTTTGCTACAGTTGTTTTACTTAGCTGCACCACCAAAGCGGAGAAGTATTCTCGCCACCCTCAGCGCTTATAAGCAAGCGGAAAGAAGCAAACTTGCGGATACGTACAGTTCTGTTAGCAAGTTTAAGAAACTAAAGACGCGACGCTATCTGCAGCAGTGGCGATTCTTCCATGAAGGATATGAGCATAGGTGGGCAACTCGTGCTCTCAAAATGTCAACACAATGTCAGTGCAGGTAGAACGGACTCTCTACTAGCTGTACTGTCTGTGTGCGGTTCTTTCAAGACACAAGTTCGATCGCGTCTGCCGTAAGTGGCGGCTCGTTTTAAGTGAAAAACAATATAATTCCCAGATCATTTCCCTTTAGTTACGAGTAAAAAGAGAATTTTTTTATTAAGAAGAGAGGTAAAGCTTGTATTCTATTACACTTTCTTACGCATGACATTTTATGTTACAAATAAACAGTGATGGTTTTAGTAAAGAAATGCTGTCTGCATCTGCTTTAGAACAGCTAAAGGTAAAAATGAGATATCAGCAAGGTGAGACTGATATCAAATATCATTAGCACGCTGTGCGTGCGAGTTACAGAATTGCAAGATTTATAATCTACTAGCTAAGAACATTTATAGATAAATTTGAAATGTGGTAGTATCATGTAGAGCATAGATAACTTCACTTTCTTTGACTATAAACTATCTTGAAGAGTGATAAGAAAATCTTCTTATCAAATATAAGACCCTACTTCAAGACCTACAGCAGAATTGGAGAAACAGTGACAATTGACAAGGAATCGAAATTTTTCTGAAATTTTTTTAGCTTACGTCGATAGAAAATCCTGAAAATTTATAGTTTGAATTAATAAATCTACAGGACAGCATGCCACTCAGATTCCAGCAAAATCAGAAATCGAATTGTTCGTAATGTTGCCTAAGTCAGAATTTCCAAATATACTCTTTGCTTCCATATATACTATATGTGCTTGAGGCAGAGTTTAATACAAGAAAGAAGTGTAAAAGCTCTCAAAATAAAGAAACAGCTCAGAAATAAGCTTATTTCATCTGCCGTGACATGTAAAAAATACTTCCTTGAATTTGTTATTGTTTACGAATACAGACTATTACCTTTCTGAGAACAGAGGAATACTCTTTCATGTATAAAGACTTGTAAATTCTCGGGTTCTATGTTTCAAATGAGACATATAATAAGAAATATTAACAAATAGTGTAATAATAAATAGGTGTTGCAGCTATATTTGTTGTATCTTGAAAAGGTTGTATTCAGTTTGTACTAAACTAATTTACAAAGCTAGGAAATAATATAATTTTGTTATGTGTTTAGGTACAGTCTGTCTAAAATTACTATAATTATTGTACCATGCGTCATTCTGAAATTCAAATCATGGAATAGATATTACGATCACCTGCATGAGCCGCCAGAGCGCACCGTGGCTTTAACAGCGAAACTACAAACAACTTGTAACTGCTCGGCTGGCTCCGTCTGCCTTTCTCTCTTTCAAGGTTTTTTAGCACTTTGGGAGCACGAGTTGCCCATCCCTGGATATGAGGATGATCCTACAGTTTAATTTCGTGCCTCTGAGGATATAAAATATATAACTCCTGCGAAAACATTTTAATCACAGATTTTGATTTTCAATGCGTCCCGACGTATTAATTTCCTTTAAGCTTTCACTTCTTGTCGTGAGTTGTCGCCACTGCACACAGCTCAGATATAATTTCCGAGGAACCACCCAAATATCTTACAGCAAACGGTATTTGTAACAGTGAAGTTAGTTTCTAACAGTGAAGTGCGGAGGGCGGAGTATGGCTTGAATTTAACCGTGTTTGAAGATATGACCGCGTATCCTAATACTACGAACCTCCTTTCTGGGTGATGGAGACTCTGTCAGAGACTACAATAAGAATTTTCAAGTACTCTTGTAGCATTCTTAAATGCAGTTCATTGATCATTTTAAAGGAATAGAATAAACGAAATAATAAATAATTTTAAAATATACAATATAAAAAATAAAATGAATAAAAAACAATTACATAAAAATAAATAAAATAAGCTATAATAAATACAAGAATTAACAGGGCTTTCAGATGACAGGACAGCCGAAAGAATATTTGAAGTTGTATTTGATCATTTAGAAGAATTTAACTGTAGCAAGAAATTAATTGAGCAAAGTACGACGGGGCATCAGTAAGTATCGGGCAGTACAATGGCTTAGGAGCCATCTTCGCAACTAAAATGGGGAGGAGAATCGAAATTCACTACTAATGAATTGCCAGTTCCAGAATAGTGAATCAAAGAATTGTGTTAGAATGTAATGTATTGTAGGTATTCAGAATAACATTCAGCTGTTGCCTTGCCGCAAGACTGAAGTGCGAAGGAACTCCGTCATGCTGGAACCATGTCCTGGCGCTCACTGAAAACGGTATCCCTTCCAATAAAATGGGCAGGATGTTTTACAAAAAGTCCCTGTAATTTGCTCCCCTTAAGCGATTTGGCATGACATGTGGAACGAGTAGTGTGTGTGTCGTTAATGATGCCACACCACACATTGGCACTAAATCGCACCTGATGAGAATTGACTACAATGAAATATGGATTTATCTGCTACCAATTGTGCTGGTTGTGTGTTTTAAAAATACCATCCTGTGTGAAAGTTGCTTCATCAGTGAACAACACACAACTTGTGAACTGGGGTATCACTGCGCTTTGATGCGAAACCAAATGCACGCCGGTTAGTTCTCTAAAGCCCTAATGTTCCATTTTTTTAATGTTCACTCTCTGATGATTTCACTTTCAATAAATGTACCTAAAAACAACAGACAATGACAAATCAATGCGCATAACAACAACAAACAATCACAATGCGGCAAACAGTCACAACACTAAAACAAGTGAAGCGTCATACCGGTGCCAGATAGGGCACACACAGATTAAGGAAAAATGTTTATTTTAGTACCTTCTAACTATATTTTTCTGCACCCGTGGCGAAAATGTGACTCACGAGCACATTGTGGCTCGCAATGATAGCTGTGTATTTCTCTTGCTTCCTACCTTCCTCAACCCCCACCCTCTCACTCACTGGAGTCAAACTTCGTTCCATTTGTATTTGTCTCTGACCTGCGAGTGGCATATCGTCCAATGTCTCTCTCGAAACCATGTACCTCTACAAAAGCGAAAGTATCAAGTAGGATCGGAGGACGCATTTTTTACTGCCAATATGATGAGAATATTAAATAGCCTATATGATTTGTTCACAAGTATTACGAGGTAACGGTTGTATAACATAAAACGGCATTATACTACATGTCACTCATGAAACTGTTATTATTATTATTATTATTATTATTATTATTATCATCATCTCTGTACGTCGATCCTTTTTCAGCAGATGTATGAATAATGCGGTTAGATCTTCAATTTAATCTCACAGATTTACAATGTGATGTTAAATGAAAGCTAGCTCTAAGGACTTGACAAATGTTGAACTTTTTAAATCTTTGCCAAAACATAAATATCCGAAGCTTCGTTCTTTCGCTTGCTTTGTTGAAGCCATGTTCGCTACAACTTACGTTTTTGAAAAATTATTTTCAACAATGAAAATAGTAAAAAACCAAATTTAGATCGCGACTGACAGACAGACAAATACCTTCGTGATCAACTACGACTGGCAGTAAGTGACATAATTCCTGATTTTGAAACTCTGCCGCAGAGACATTCTGAAGACAGTTGATTTTAGGTTGTGATGATTTGTCCTATGGTTTCTTATTTTTTCTTCGTTACACGTACTAAACATTAGTTCGTAACCTTATATTGTATAAAATTATATTTAAGTGCTTGACGTAAGGAAAATTAAAATCCGTTAATAAGTCAGACAGTTGCTTCACATCCCCTTCGGATGTCCGCCTCCCTCCATAGGTGCTATACATGTTGCAGGTTAAACAGTGGCACGGCGCACGAACACATTTTCGCCACGGCTGTTCTTCTGTAACAAAAGCTCTGAATCATCCTGTAGAATGTAGACTCTCAAAAGTTTGTTCCGGACCGCGTTAGAAGTCACAAAATTAGTAAGGAATAAAATATAAAATAGCATTAAAATGGAAGAAGGTTTGCCTCTGCCCAAATTCTGGTCTATTCCACTCATAACGCTTCAAGAGCGAGACTTCAAGGAGACGTGAGACTTCTCAACGTCTGCTGCTTCTTCCTTTTGAGGACGATCCCCAGTAATCCGTCAGCGCAGTTTACGTTAACAGTATTGACGATACGCATAAATCTTAACCTCTTTGTTTGAAGCCGTCTTCAGACAGAAGTGATTTCCAAGTCAGCACACTTCACCCATTTGTTGAAAGCCGCGATTCTTGAAGCTCCATTCGACAGCCGACACGCCGAGCGGTAAACTGAGGCAAAACAGTATTGTCCATCTGGAAGCTATTCTTTGATTTCATTTATGAAATCGATGCTTTTATTCACGAATATCTCTATCTAGGCACTTGCGAAATCTACGATTTTTTTTGTGGGTTAAAAAGTGTTTTTCTTCATCTGTAAGGCGATTTAGCATGATTTTTTAGCAGAATTAAAAGTGCGAAAAAATGTGAATTTCCTATCAAATTGCGAAATCACGAGAAAAATTATATTTAGTAGCGATTTATCAGTAAAGTACTATTTTTCAAGCGAAAAGCGCATATAAACAAAAATTGAACACACATTTTCATCATCATCATCATCCTTGCATGTATTGGGACTAGTGGCCCCGTTACGGTATCTTGCCAAGGCTTGAACGGTCTGCCCAAGGATCTCTTGCCACAGGACGGTAATTTAAATTTAGCATGGAATTCTAGAATGACATGTGATGTCCATTTTGTCTCTATTTCTGTAGGTATTCCGTAATGGGTTCAATCTGCAGTTCTTTCATAATGTCAAAATGTCTAATGTGATCCATTCTCGTGTATCCCGCTGTACGACGCGAACACACATTTTAAATACTCAAAACATGTCGATCGATTATCTCGTTATCAATTATTGTCCCTCGATTCGACAAATTTCATATATCGATAATGAAGGTCGATATCAATATCGGACCGATATATATCAATACAGGGTGTATCTATATATGTGTCCATAAATGTGGAGACACGCACATTTAACAACACACATTTACAAAACTTGCTCCTCCTCCTTCGACGCATGCCCTGAGCCTGCGTTCCATGCTTTGCCGTACTCTGTGCAAATGTCCTGGAGTGTTACGGATTTTATCAAATGACGTGTTGCTACCGTATTCCCATCTTCTAGGCCATAAATGTAGTGCATATCCGTCATTTCTCTCACTGAATACATCTTGTGATGTGATGAATGTTACTGTGAATAACACATAACAGAACAAAAGGCAATCAGACAAAACAAAACAAATGTCATGACCAACTGTAATGAAGAAAGTGGGAAAAATGCAAGTTTGAGGTGAATTACATAATCAGGAGTCACTGTAGGAAATTCCTTTCATAACTCCCTAACGAAGGGTTTGCGGACCCATGTTCATATTGTGACAACGACGTGAGATTCGAACTCACGACCAGCGTCCCGCGAGAAAGCAGATCGCGCGGGGACGGCGCGCGGCGGAGAGAAGTATGGGGAAAGGTCCTACGCGGCGAGAGAATGGAGAGAGAGTGCGCGCGCATCTGGTGCTGGTAGAGAGGAGAGGGCTCTGGATTTTTCTGGAGTGCCATCTCTAGAGACGCGTGGAACTTTCGGGGCTACGTCGCTGTGGTTATAAATTACGGACGCGAAGGAACGACAGCAGTTTTCAGTTGATTAGTCAGCCAGTCAGTGAGAAAGCCAGAGCAAGCAAGCCAGTCTTGTGTACCGGAGTTCGACTCGAGTGTGCGTCCGCAACTGTATCAGCATCCGAAGGCCTGAGTTCGAGTGCAGTGGACCGCAGTTGGAGGGACCTGAGTTCGAGTGCAGTGGACCGCAGTTGGAGGGACCTGAGTTCGAGTACAGTGAACTGTCTCTGAAGGTCTGTGGTTGGAGATACTGTGAACTCGAGTGACTGAGATAGAAGAACTGTGAACTGAGTACTGATAGTTCTGATTTGTAAATAGTGCTTTGTAAATATTAGTTAAGATTAACAGTTCATTGTTGTTCGTACTAGTCCAAGTAAATTGTCATTGTCGTCAGTGGAGTGCTCTAACGAATACTGTGTTGAGTGAAAATCCAATTGTTGGCGAGAGCGTTTATGGCGAATTGTAGAAAGGAATTATTGTTGGAAGAATAAAATCCTCCTATTGAGTTGAAATAAAAGTCACAATATTAACTTTTTGTTATGTTTTGGTGTCAAGAATACGCCCTCACATTTATGGACACATATATAGATACACTCTGTATATACATAGGCCCACCCTAATATCGATTATTAAGTTCTATAATTCGATATAGACGTGGCTAAAATACGTCGCGTCAGTTTACTCGGCCATTTGCTTTTGAGATCACAGCAGAGTGGGGACCAAGACGATTAAGTTTTGCATAGGAACTCATGTCCGGAAACGTACGCTACAAACAAAACACTGTCACAAGACACGTTCAAATCTCCCGCCGTACAGTAATATATCGACGTATTCCCTAAACGTGTAGTTAACCATGGCGAAGCTCGGAGCAATGGGAGGGCTGCTAGTCAGCTGTATGGGGAGCGTTTTCCACATCGCCAGACACCTTTGCACATGCTCTTTGCGAAAGTCTACCAGCGGGCCTCGGAGACGGGTACATCCACAGTCAACAGGTCCGACTGTGGTGCTCCACGGCAACAATGGATAGGTCGTGGTGTCACGATTGCTTGGCCTGCACGATCGCCCGTCTTGATTCCGCTAGACTACTTCCTGTGGGGCGACATGAAGAGGTTGATTTACGAGACTCCTCTGGAATCAGAGGAAGACCTGCTGGCGCGGTTATGGCTGCGGCGGATTTTGGACTACCAGGTATTGGTGATGGTACGTAGGTACCGTGTGTGTTGAAGTCGCTGGTCATCACATCGAGCCCTTCTTGTAAGTGGACCCAGAAGAAAAACAACGTACAGTAAGCAACAGAAATGGGAGAGTTCAACATGTGTTGTGGTGGTGTTTTGCTTGTAGCGGGGAAACGGTACGTTTCCGAACATATGTTCCTATGCGAAACTTAACCGTGTTGGTCTCCACTACAAGCCCTCAAAATCTGTAATGGAAATTTAGACACACTCTGTATAGGCCTAAAGATCGTCACTTGTTTTAAAATACAATTGTGAAAACATCTTGAAAAAGTGAGGAAATCCATTGCTAATCTGTCAGGATACTCCAATGACAATGACATTTTTTTTATTTACGTGGAAATTCCGAAATGGCAGGCAGTTAAGTAAAACTTCACCGAAGACATGACTCGCGGTGCGGCCTTAATGTTCTGGAAGGGGATCGAGCGCGGAAGCGTTCAGTGCTAGGCCTGCAGCTCCCGACACCCGCAGTTCTCTTGATTTCAGATAGCAGAAGGCAATGAAATTTATTATGTGATTCTTCCGTTACCCATTGCCATTAGCACAACAGACGTACAGTAGGCTACAATTCAGCCTTGCGTCGCAGCGCAACCTACCGTTGACTTTTTGTGACATGATTCGAGTTGTTGGTTGTTTATTCAACTGTCCGAAGACAGGTTTTAACCTTATAAGTGATCCCAATAAGGATCCCAGTAAGGCAACTAAGCCAGGAGATAATGGGGTAGGGTGGCCAGTTCCTTTTTTCCTCCATTGCCTACATCAGAAAGATCGATTTTTTCCGTATATGCATATCTATTATCAGACTGGAGGCCTACTACATCTCACTTGACGATATATGTCAGAGAAAGAACAATTTGTATACATATGAAGTTTGACTACTGTAATATGTTACTAGTCAGGATCTGCTACATTTTCACGCCACTCATAACAGAAAGGTTTTTCCAGTAGTGCATTAACAACTTAGAGTTTTACCACAGGGAAGCAATGTTGTCAATTCATACCTCAAGAAAAAATATAAATTCATTTTAAAATTACAGAAAAAAAATACAAAATAAGTTGTTTTCTTTAAAATTCTATGCTGATATTGTACAGTTTCAGTGCTGGGATCAGTATGGAGTATGAATGCATGAGGTTCTAGAATAAACCGAACGTTTGGTTCACCTCGATAAATAAGAATTATGAATTATTGTGATGTACCGAAGTACGTATGATATTTCCGTGCAGGAATTCTGCATTACCATATGATGAAGGATGGGTGGAGCGGGGAAAAATTCTCTCCGGCACCGGGACTCGAACCTGGGTTTTCAGCTATATTTGCTGACGCTTTATCCACTAAGCCACACCGGATCCTAGTTCCGATGCCGGATTGAATCCTCTCAGTTTAATTTCCACCTCTTTGTTTCACTTTAGTGGCCAACACTCATGCACTGTGTCACAGATGTGTGACAGTGGCACAAGGGCTACTTAAACTGAGAGGATTCAATCCGGCATCGGAATTGGAATCCGGTATGACTTAGTGGATAAAGTGTCAGCACGTAAAGCTGGTAACTCGGGTTCGAGTCTTGGTGCCGGAGAGAATTTTTCTCCTCTACACCCATCGTTCAAGAATTATGAAGTTTTGATTCAAAATGGCCATTCTTTATATATGAAGTTTCGAAACAAAATGATTGAATGTCTTATAAAGTTATGGAACAAACTCCATATTTTAAAATGAAAAAAAAAAAAACTACTAAATAATCAGTTTTGACACAAACACTTGGTGGAATATGATGCAGGGGTAACAGCTGATTGAATATGTCTTCATAAACCTATTGATTTTCCATCTCAAAATTTGTTTTTAGACTCTAATGTACTTAACGTAAGACAAATTTATTATGTTGTATTAATAAAATTCATACATAAAAATCGAAATAATTTTGAATTGTATTCTCATAGTTATGAAACAAAAGGTATGAATTCTTTAAGATTGTTTGAACCAAAATGCAACATTGTTACAGTATTTAATCATAGTAGTAATTTAGGCCCAAGAATATATAACAAATTTATATTTAAATATCCTAATCTTGTCAATTCTAATACTTCTAGTATTAAATTTAAAAAGTTATGTATTGATTTTATAAAAATTGAAAAATTGTAAATTTAAATTTATATACTATAATTGCATAGTAGACATAACACAAATTGTATTGTATACTTATTAATTTCATTAACTTAGAAAACATGATGGAATATTCAGATTGTCAATTTCTATAAATGAATACAATATAATATTTTATTACTCAGTCAATGACAAATCAAAATAAAATAATGACTTAGTTTATAGTCATTAAGTTTATATACATGAATTACAAAATTGCGAACGTTTTCGCCTTTTCAGGCATCCTCAGGCAGTTATACAATATCTCAATGTCATATACGTAGCTATTGGTGGTGAGTACTATTTAAAATTAATGATGTATAGGACATCTCCATTATTAAAATGTAATATTACAGGTAATAAACTTAAATAATGTTAAAAAATGTTAAAAACCATGTAGTAATTAAACTTCATAATATGTGGAACACTTGTTCAGTCCAATGAGTGGTGAATGTATCTGAAATATATAAAAATACGAATAGAAATGGGAGTTATCAAATGTAAATTGTAATCGGATTGGATATTTAACATTATTTAAGTTTATTACCTGTAATATTACATTTTAATAATGGAGATGTCCTATACATCATTAATTTTAAATAGTACTCACCACCAATAGCTACGTATATGACATTGAGATATTGTATAACTGCCTGAGGATGCCTGAATAGGCGAAAACGTTCGCAATTTTGTAATTCATGTATATAAACTTAATGACTATAAACTAAGTTATTATTTTATTTTGATTTGTCATTGATAAAATATTATATTGTATTCATTTATTAATTTCAATTCAGGAATCCGCCCCTGAGCACGAGTTCTCCTCTTTCAGGGGCGAGCTAAAGTTTTTTCTGTATATATTATATGTTATGTTATAATTATTAGCCAAATAATAAATAAATAAATAAATATCTCAGATTTCTTAATTTTTGCACTGATCAAATTTTGGAACTCACCGCTTCAATTGGGAAATTGTGGCAAATCGATATAATGTCTGGAAACGTACCAAAAGCGTTACGGGGAACTGGCGATACCTGTCACGAGGTTGTTGACGCAGCTGCGCACGCGAATTACGAGAGAATTATAAACAATTTCGCTCCTTGGGATGATGGCTTGGCGACATGACAGCCGGCGAACTGCAGCCCACAGGGAACACATCGCTTATTATCATGAAGACTCCTCCCTCGGCATTAGAACGTTACGAGCCTTTGTTCCTATGTTACACTTGTGACATAACCCCCTCTCCCTCGCCGCATACACACCTCTCGCAACAACTTTTAAACAAGGTTAAAGTAAAAAAATGAAAAAAGTATCTCTTGGAGTCTGTTTCTCAATGGATCAAACACATCAGATACTCTTTACATATGTAATTCAAAGGATGCATTAATACGAGACGCGCCAAATGCACTGAGATAATGTGAAGAGTGTACTAGCCGTCTGGAACACATCAGACCCGTCGCGGTAGACAGAGATGCAGTCTGGGTTTGCTTTAATATTTTGCTGATTAAATTTCCACTTTACCGTGTTAGTATTTGGAATTTACCTTGTTTGACTAGTTTCGAAGTCGGGAAGCGGAATTCTCGTCACCAGAACTCTCGTCATTGTACCACCTATACCTTGACCAAAACTACTTCCGACTTGACAGTTTACAGAGAAGGGGGGAGCAGTGTTGTCATGTTTCCCATCTTTCGTGTAAGCGAGCGCGCTGCCGATAGAGTGCAGTAATGAACGGCTGACATGAACACATACATTCCTAACCAATTTGTTGACCATTAGGCATTAAAATTTGTATATATTATTTTTATTAGTCTATTGCTATTATTATTATTATTATTATTATTATTATTATTAGTAGTAGTAGTAGTAGTAGTAGTAGTAGTAGTAGTAGTAGTAGTAGTAGTACCGGTATTCTTCAATGTAATACAGTTAGAAAAGCGTCGAAGGGACTGTAAACTGTAAAAACAGGTTCAATTTAATAAGAAGCCTCTACTTTTATGAGTGTCGATATTCTTCAATGTAATATTGTTAGAAAGGCGTTGAAAAAATTGTAAACTATAAAAATATTTATGATTAAAAATCTACACGGTCTTTTTCTTTTGCAATATCGATAACAGCGCTCTTACTAATTTTAACACAAGCAGCAGTTCTCATTGCGACTTGCGCCAAAGGTAAAAGAGGACCGCCATTATCTTTTTCCCTCTCAAAATACTCTCTTACGTTACAAACCATGTCTCGCGCTTGACTCTTTAACGGACACCTTGTACAATATTCTTTGTTCTCTGCCTGCCATTCCTTCCTTTCGACATTGCACAGGTCATCTGTTTAGAAACTCTCGCAGAAACTAGAAAACACACACTAGCCACACACACCACCAATGACAACGAAGATAATACGTGTAATATAATTTAAACACAATAATAATCGATACTCTAAAACAATAATACAACTAAATAATATTTTTAATTCACACAAAGCACGCGCTAACCAGGCAACTCAAAGTCATTCCGGGCACTGTATTCACCACTAGGCCGTGGTATTCACGTGCAACTTGTAAACATAGACACGGCAACACC